>NW_027506974.1:62500-222500 GCF_052324685.1 Brachyhypopomus gauderio | reverse complement strand
GTACTAGTGTCACGGTGAGGCGGCCCCCTACCGGCCGCCTCTGTCCACAGCGGCTGTTGTTGTTGTTGTTTGGTGACGTCATGTGCGTCCCTCAGGTGGGCGGAGCCCGTGATCGTCTCACCTGAGGGTCGTTTGTTTGCCTATATATGTCTTGTCTTTGTACCAGTTGACCGCTGGTCATTATATCCTTAATTTGGAGATATTGCACGAGTTTTAGGTTTGCACACTTTATATTAAACCACCCTTTTTCCCTGAGACTTGGCGTGATCGCTTCCTTTTTGTTGCTCACCCCCGCCCGTCACAACTAGTGTGATACTCTACATTGTGTCTCTATAAATGAGTACTAGTGTGATACTCTATATTGTGTCTCTATAAATGAGTACTAGTGTGATACTACTCTACATTGTGTCTCTATAAAAGAGTACTAGTTATATTACTCTACATTGTGTCTCTATAAATGAGTACTAGTGTGATACTCCATATTGTGTCTCTATAAATGAGTACTGGTGTTATACTCTACATTGTGTCTCTATAAATGAGTACAAGTGTTATACTCTACAGTGTGTCTCTATAAATGAGTACTAGTGTGATACTCTACATTGTGTCTCTATAAATGAGTACTAGTGTTATACTCTACATTGTGTCTCTATAAATGAGTACTAGTGTTATAATCTACATTGTGTCTCTATAAATGAATACTAGTGTGATACTCTACATTGTGTCTTTATAAATGAGTACTAGTGTGATACTCTACATTGTGTCTCTATAAATGAGTATTAGTGTGCAATGTTCACCTTTATGATTCATTCCAATTAGTCCTTTAATAGTAGGAGCAGAAGCAGAGGGCCAAACTGGTGAGACCACCATCAGCCGTGGGGGGAGCAGAGGTTGAGGACAGAATGGGGGGGGGGGGGGGGGGGGGGGGGGGGGGGGTTGGGGGGGGGCACGTACACAAGCAAAAGTCGACACTGAAACGTGTTATTCATTTTGGAATTAACAACATGCTTTTGAGAATAAGCTTGTTAGCTAGATAATGTTGAGGTGCAGGGATGAAGCGTTGACGTCTGGGAGGCTGCAGTCAGTGGTGGGATAATGGGAGGTCTTACAGTCTACTAGCTGATTAATCAAGCTCTGCAGTAGCACTCCTGATACACAACACACACACACACACACACACACACTCACACACACAGACTCCCGCTTAGCATGTGCACTTCCGCTTTGTTCCAGCAGTCACAGGCCCACTCTGCTACAAAGCTAGGGTTAACCATGCCACCAGGGTTACCATGCCACCAGGGTTACCATGCCGCCAGGGTTACCATGCCACCAGGGTTACCATGCCGCCAGGGTTACCATGCCGCCAGGGTTACCATGCCGCCAGGGCTAGCGTGCCACCAGGGTTACCATGCTGCCAGGGTTACCATGCCACCAGGGTTACCATGCCACCAGGGTTACCATGCCGCCAGGGTTACCATGCCGCCAGGGTTACCATGCTGCCAGGGCTAGCGTGCCACCACGCCTCCCAACACACCTCCACCCAGTGCTTTACATCCACACTGTGACAGTAACGAATTTGGCACTAAAAACAAACAACTTGTAGGTTCTGGAACAAATAGGAAGGTTATGTGGCAGGACGGGGGGGGACGTGTTTGATGCAGACAACAATAACTCTTTGGAGATGCTGGATCTGCTCAGGAAGCTGCGTCCTTTTTGTTGGGGTAAATTACAGAGTGCCAAGAGTCTCCCGGATAATGATATGAAGTTGAAAGTCTCTTGTGTTCCGAGGCAGTGAAGGGGGGGGGGGGGGGGGGGATAGTCAAATGAAGCAGCCCTCATTGGATTGTTATTGATCCTTTCAGCGACCCTGTGTCTGGTGTCTGATACGTGGGGGGGGGGGGGGGGGGGGGGGTAGCTGGAAATGCCAGACTGAGGTAACAGAGAGGGCACACACACCGTGCTTGGGCAGCAGATATGTAAGAGGATCAGTGCCTGACGTTCCTGTTTTTTCTAACAACTCTAAGAGTGGAAACTCCGCATCCTCACTGTTCTCTGAACAGTTTTCTCTCACTTGACCAAGAGCCACAACCCCCCTAATCTGAATTCACAGCAACTCAGTACAGTACAGAGACTTCTTGGGTTTGGTGCTGGCCACACTTGGAGCACTCCCACCAGACAAT
Source organism: Brachyhypopomus gauderio (assembly GCF_052324685.1). NCBI lineage: Eukaryota > Metazoa > Chordata > Actinopteri > Gymnotiformes > Hypopomidae > Brachyhypopomus > Brachyhypopomus gauderio. The sequence goes on along the minus strand of NW_027506974.1, from coordinate 220,323 downwards.
CTGCATCCTGCCCAACATGAACCAGAACAGGCTGTGATTATGCATCTCCCTTTGTCCCCGCAGTGATTTCCAAAAGCCTCGTGTTCCCCTCTGAACTCTCACACAGACTCCCGGCTACGGGCCGAGACGAACGTGCCTCCCTGGGCTCGGAGAGGGGAGTGGGCTCAATCATCAGCATCACTAGTGTGGAGAAAGACTTCCTCGGTCCTACGGACATCCGGGCTTTGGTTCGAAGAGCCACTGTGTTTGGTGGAGTCATGCCCGCAGGCTGTGGGCTTTGCAGGGCTGAGAGATTTCAGCCTCAAACTCACTGAAGCCAGAGCTGGTCCTGAGCAGAGGAGGGCATGGTGCCAAGCGCCCAGAGGGCATCGCCAATAAAAGGCAGGAGAAGAAGGAGGAAAGGCTAGCATACAACTAGAGGAGCGAGAGTTAAGAGTCAAGGAGCGTTTGAATATAGTCTTGCAAATCAATGGTCTTGCAAGCAGTTCACTCGGGCAAAGCATGCCTGATTTGAGAATAAAAGAGAGGACCAAAAAAAAAAATGAAGGCCAAACTGAGGTTTCATTGCACAGACGTTCATTACTTGGGAAGTTTTATATGGTTATACAGTTCTGTTCCCTTACTGAACAAGTGGGAAACAGAACAAATGTCCTATGAAACAAATCTCCTGGGAAAATTATGACACATATATGAGGCAAAAGAGAAAAAAGAAAATAAAATGCAGTAAATCTATATTTCTAGCACCCAACGGTGAAAAGGGAGTTTGATACAAGAGGAAAAAAAAGGACAAGCAATCACTCCCCCTCTCTCTCTCCATTCCCCTCTCTCTCTCTCTCTCACCCACTCTTTAAATATGCTCTGACAGTAAGTGTTATTTAAAGAAATCCAATTATGTGTAATTTTTTAACATAATCTGTCTATCCACCTTCATTAACTTGAGTTTATATTTAAAATAACTTGGGAGTAACGGGAGTTTAAGTCACGAAACGTGTGTTTTTGAACAGGGCAACAGCGCTCTCTGGTGTCCAATTGCTGTAGCTACAAACAAAAAAACGAAGAAGGAAAAATGTCACATTATTTATGGAGACGAATAATGTTTTGTAGCAGCGAATTTACTTTGTGTTGCATTTCTCCCGTATCGCTAAACATATGAGCAACACACAGCTCCAATACAACTGTATTCCTTTGGCCTGTAAATTAAAAATGTGTGTTGCTGTGAAGCTGTCCCACACAAGCAGGACGGAGGAAAGAGGACATGTTTGTTTTGGAAAATGGGGTGTTTTTATTGCACATTTTTAAAGTGGATATCAAGGTGATTTTCAAATCTTGGTAAACAATATAGTCTAGGCAGGAGAGGATGCATCTAGGGGACAATAACAGGAACACTTGAAACCAAAGACAGGTCATGTCTTTAAATCTGTTGGATTGTCCTAATATATTTGGTCTAATCAGCCTTACGACTTAACAGGATATGAGAGCTTGATGTAGTTATGTAGTTACATTTGGGGCAAAATACATATTCTAATCATAATAAACCGTCCATGGTATTCTAGCTGTACTCCTGTTGACCGTCAGTGCAACGCAGTGTGATGAGTCACATGACCCTGGCACCCTGTCTCTACCATGTGGCTTCAGTCTACAATAAGAACCAGGAGAGGATTTAAACATCAAGACTCCTCTCTAAAACCTAGACCACGTTAATGGGCGACCTCACTAAAAAGCGACCCTCAATCAGCAGTGCTCCCAAAACTCCGTTAAAGGTCCAGTCTGCAAATTGATGCGCAGAGCAGAAAGCGACTTAACTGGGAAGCCTGAGGCTAATGTGGAACACAGCGGTCAAGGATGGCTGCACCTGTACCATTCCTGTTCATTAGTGGGGGGGGGGGCTTCCACAGTACCTCAGCAGGGCCACAGGCTGATCACCTCCACGCCGCACTGATGTAGTAATTCATGTAAAAGGAGCCCCGAACAAATATTGAGTGCATTTACTGTACATACTTTTCAGCAGGCCAACATTTCTGAATTAAAAATAAATTTTCTCAGTTGGTCTTATATAATCTAATTTTCTGAGATAATGATTTTGGGTTTTAATTGGCTGTAAGCCATAATCATCAACATTAACAGAAATAAAAACTTGAAATACATCACTGTTTGTCACGGATATGCGTTTCACTTATTGAACTGAAGTACTGAAATAAATTAACATTTTGAATATATTCTAATTTATTGAGATGCACCTGTATATGTGAAATCATTTCTGGGTAGTAACTGTTCCATTGGGATGGCAGAGTTGTACAGCAGGGAGTGTGATATAACATGGTAAACCTTGCTACTTTCACTATGGCAAACCAACAGCTGTTTCTTTGGGAAGTTCCTATGTTGAGCTGGTGTATTAAACAAAGTGGATAATAAACAAATCCATTATTTTTTAGCAGGATGGTTTCTTCCCAGTTGCATGTTTGTTTCTGTCAACTGCTGATGTGCAATGTGGAAATATGTTTACATCATTCTGAGGACCCGTGTTGATATTCCGGTGTTGGTAGTGACAATGTGAAGATTGCAACCTTGTAGGGAAGCATGTGTTTTAATTAAAGATTGAGCTTTTCATTCAGAAACCAGTGGAAAATTATTTCATACATGTATGTGTAATACAAGACACATATATATGTGTGCGTGCATGTGTGTGTGCATGTGTATGAGTGTGTTACTTTGATATGGAACTGTATGTGTATCCTAGTGTGTATCACAGAGGAACGTTCTCTGAGAGAACAGAATGGTTTACAGTTAATGGCCACAAATCACTTCCTTGAAATTGCCTTTATTTGTCTCTTCCAAAGACAGACTTGTTTCTTACATTAAACACAGACAGTTGTGTGCAATTAACAGAGAGGCAGCATGCTTCTAATACTCAAGTGCATGTGAGGATGCATGCTAATGAGCTAATGCATCCCTGCTGCTATTGCAATTAAGAAAGTACAGCCAGTAATCAGGGATATTAAAGTTAATATCCAGCCACCTCTGGATGCTAACAATGCCCCCTGTCCAAAACTGCCCCTCATTTATACCCTTCTGCTTTTAAAGAACACACAATTCTAAAATGGTATTCAACACGACTCGTGGCTCATAAGAGCATGTGTGTCAGAATGCTTCATTTAGAGCGGTGTATAAACAGACCGCACACCTGGAACATTTGCTATGAACACAAACAGCAAGTCCATCAACATTTTAACCCCACTGCAATGGGCACATGAGGTCGTTAACCTGAAATTGTGAGATTCAAGGAAACTGATATCCAGCCATCCACAACATATCAGTCCACAGCCAGTCAAGTAAAATAATGCCTTCGCAATCATCAGAGAAAGTGCAAGACAAGTCAGCTTCTGATAAAACTCTGCTTAAGAGCCCGGGTCCAGGGATTAATGCCCGAGTCTCAAGATGTGACACGTGACATGTCAGATAACGCATGACAGACGCTCCATCTGAGGGCTGATTGATTGGCTTTCCCTGCACTGAACCTCTCGTCTCTTCAGAAGTGGTTTTGCTTTGAAACCTCCTGGCACACAGTATCCATTCTGCATCCCACAATCCCACCTGCCGACCTGCCGCTAGGAGTCTATTTATCTACTGTATCTCCTGATTACTATCATTTATACTCACTCATCCTCACACACACACAACTGGTATTATTAGAAACCTGCCGAGATAATCACAGGCATGCTAAGAAATCACTCTCTGCACACTATTTTTTTCCCTCTGGGCAACAGAAGCTCCTAGTTTGACAAAAAAAATAGATAGTGGTAAGACATTGAAAGGGGGGGGAGAGAGAGAGAGAGAGAGAGAGAAAGTGCTCTTCCTCTCATTTTGTGTTTGTATTTTAGTGGCTCAGAATCAATCTGTCCCTCTGGTTTATTCCCCTCCAGATCAGGCCACGGGCTCTTCACCTGCCACCATCCATCACAGCCCACCGCAGCTCTCACGTGCAGGGGGTCAAGCCCACATTTGTCCTGCCTGTGTCCACCCAGAGAGCAAGCACCTCCATGCCCCGAATCCAGGCCAATCCAAGAGGCTTTAGTCCACTAATGAATCCAGCCTCAGCCTGCTAACTCAGGTGGGTCTCCCAGGTCACCCACCCGTAATTGGATAAAAGATAATCCTTCACAGCCATTACCACACGGCCTGATATGAACACTCATGACCAAGCCATCACCACCAGACGTGCATAATTAAGCTACAGCACTCTCCAGACACCCAAATGTGCTCTTTTTAATTCAACATTAACAATTAATTTCCACTAAAACACTTGTGAAGCAAGAAAGCAAAGCCCAGAGTGGCGAGATTTATAGCCATACGTGGAGACACATGGAATAGAAACCAGGCATCCCCCTTCACCATCACCACCCCCATAAACACACACACACACACACACACACACACACACACACACACACACACACACACACCTTCACCATCACCACCCCCCCACACACACACACACACACCGCCTTCACCATCACCACCCCCCATAAACACACACACACACACACACACACCCTTCACCATCACCACCCCCATAAACACACACACACACACACACACACACACACACACACACACACACACACACACACACACACACACACACCCTTCACCATCACCACCCCCCCCACACACACACACACACACCGCCTTCACCATCACCACCCCCATAAACACACACACACACACACACACACACACCCTTCACCATCACCACCCCCATAAACACACACACACACACACACACACACACACACACACACACACACCCTTCACCATCACCACCCCCCCACACACACACACACTCTTCACCATCACCACCCCCCCACACATACACACACACAGCCTTCACCATCACCACCCCCCCCACACACACACACACACACCGCCTTCACCATCACCACCCCCATAAACACACACACACACACACACACACACCCTTCACCATCACCACCCCCCCACACACACACACACACTCTTCACCATCACCACCCCCCACACATACACACACACAGCCTTCACCATCACCACCACCCACCCCACACACACACACCCTTTACCATCACCACCCCCATAAACACACACACACACACACACACACACACACACACACGCACACACACACACACACACCCTTCACCATCACCACCCCCCCCCCACTCACACACCACACCACCTTCACCATCACAACCCCCATACACCACCCATTACCACACGGCCTGATATGAACACTCATGACCAAGCCATCACCACCAGACGTGCATAATTAAGCTACAGCACTCTCCAGACACCCAAATGTGCTCTTTTTAATTCAACATTAACAATTAATTTCCACTAAAACACTTGTGAAGCAAGAAAGCAAAGCCCAGAGTGGCGAGATTTATAGCCATACGTGGAGACACATGGAATAGAAACCAGGCATCCCCCTTCACCATCACCACCCCATAAACACACACACACACACACACACACACACCACACACACAAACACACACACACACACACACACACACACACACACACCCTTCACCATCACCACCCCCCCCACACACACACACACACCACACCGCCTTCACCATCCACCACCCCCATAAACACACACACACCACACCCTTCACCATCACCCACCCCATAAACACACACACACACACACACACACACACACACACACACACACACAACACACACCCTTCACCATCCACCACCCCCCCCACACACACACACACTCTTCACCATCACCACCCCCCCACACATACACACACACAGCCTCTCACCACTCACCACCCCCCCCACACACACACACACACACACCGCCTTCACCATCACCACCCCCCATAAACACACACACACACACACACACACACACACACACCCTTCACCATCACCACCCCCCCACACACACACACACACTCTTCACCATCACCACCCCCCACACATACACACACACAGCCTTCACCATCACCACCACCCACCCCACACACACACACCCTTTACCATCACCACCCCCATAAACACACACACACACACACACACACACACACGCACACACACACACACACACACACCCATCACCATCACCACCCCCCCCCACACACACACACACCACCTTCACCATCACAACCCCCATACACACACACACACACATACACACCCTTCACCATCACCACCCCCCACACATACACACACACAGCCTTCACCATCACCACCACCCACCCCACACACACACCCTTTACCATCACCACCCCCACACAGCCTTCACCATCACCACCCCCCCCACACACACACACACCCTTCACCATCACCACCCCCATACACAAACACACACACACACACACACCCTTCACCATCACCCCCCCCCCACACATATACAGACTTAACCATCCACCAACACACACTGGAAACCAAAAATGCTCCCTTCCTAGTTTAATCAGATCACTAACTGTTAGCTAAAAAATTCTATATTACACATAACTGCACTGGGTTCTTGTCAGAAACAACTACACATGCGCATTAGAAAAGTCAATCTTGTCTCTGAAGAAAGTCTATTCAACTTGACTGATAACACCACTGGAATTGTGTTGTTGTGATAGACAGAGCAAGACAACTCTGTTGCAGTTCATTCAAATATAAAGTGTATAGATTACAAATATAACACTGAAACAAATGAAAGAGAGTAAAAACACACAAGACCAGACCAGGCGCGTTAGACCCCGCGACCCCTCTGGGTTGACGGTGCTTCACACCGAGGCCCCAGTGGAACGTCATCTCCCAAATCTGGGATCAATAAAGGTATTGTCCCCTGACTCCGGCAGATCAATGGGTCTGTGGTCCATCGGACGGGTTACTGAGCAAACACTTTGCTCAGAACACAAATGCTGATTACGACTGTAGCCAAGTAAGGAGAGCTACTCATCTCAGCAGCACTTGAGGGAAAATCAGATGTTTATGATGCGAGTCCATTTCAGTCCACATTAGTCTCAAACACACAGGCATGTGGACAAGAGGCTCGGCAGTTGTGGGGAAGCAGGTGGGAGTTGGCCAGCGTACGCAGCCCAGACTCCAGGCATTTAATTGCTTCAGCGACTAATCTGGAAAATAATTAGTGTTTGCAAGGCAAATACCTTCCAGTTCAGCAGGAAGAATAAGTAACAATGATGTGAGGGGACGTGCCCACACACACACACACACACACACACTTCATACAGCATGCAGTGGCAGCAAATGAGGTCACAGTGGCCACAAGTAATCGAAGTAATCCTGCAGAAACACACACACACACACACACACCGCACACAAAACACTCTCTCTGTCTCACAATATTTGTGTGTGTATGTTTCATACATAGAGAGAGAGAGAGAGAGATTCAAATTTATAGTGAAGTACACAGAGTGTTTCTCTGAAAACTTTGTGTGCTTTACTACAATGTTTCATACCTCTATGTATCTCAGTACACTGCTTGTATTCACCTGGAATATTCTTTAGATATACAAGCAAATTCACACATAATTTTTGTATGTGTAGTGAATCTCATTACAATGGCACCTGTCAAGGGGTGGGATAAATGTTATAGTAAACAGTCAGTTCTTTGACGAGGGACAAACTAGTTATAGTGATAGTTAACTATCACTAGATATCTAACTAGTGATAGTTAGATGACTGTGTCATAATACCTCTAAGATGGCAGACGAGGCCTCCCTGTTGTGTAGTGGTTAGTGGTCCAAGGAAGGAGAACCAGTGAACTGCTGGTGGTGTCATGGATGCCCGAGGCTCAGTGATGGCCGTGGGGTGCCAAGTCTAGCAGATGGCATTGGATTCCACAGAAGAGCCGCTGTAGCACAAACCGCTAAAATGCTACACAGAAAGGTGTCAGGACATACAGTCCATCAGGGTTCTGTGGATGGTGCTGTGAGCTGTGAGAGGGGCCCGTACTGACCCCAGTCTGCTTCTGACAGCCCTCAACACCAGCATCAGGACTGGAACCCTGGAGCACTGTGGGAAGGAGACCTGACAGAGGAGGCCACGCGACGCACTGGGTGATGTTCAGGGAGGAAACGTTAGGTCCTGGCATTCATGTAGACAGTAACGTTGACACATAACATCTACCTGCTGTAGCATCTACCTACACACTCTTCCGTCTGTGGTGTTCCCTAGTGGAAGTGACCACTTTTAACAACAGAGTGACTCATTGAAAAAACGTGTTTAGTAATGGTTGGAGGAACATGACAAAGAGCTCCAGGTGGTGACGTGACCCTCCAGTTCAGAAGATCCTAGTCTGTTGTGTGTGAGATGCATCCATGCAGGACAGGAAACTGCTTTAATGCAATGGCTAAACCGTGCATGCATGTACATATGTTTGTAGTGAAATATGTAGAGGTGATAAGAATATTATCCAGGCAGGGGGTCATTCATCAACTTTGTATTTCAGAGCACAGCGTTTTAGAACTGCTATGCTTCCCTTTGATGAGGCAACATTGCTAAAGGGATCAGCTGAGAGTCCGGTGAGCCAGACAGAGGTAGTTTGGCTCCGGTATTGATCCAGCAGGGCAGGACAGGATGGCACAAGCATTGCTGGAGTGATTACGCTCATACGGATATCCCCCCACTCACTTAGCAGCTTCATGGTTTCACCGGGCCTCATTAAAATACAATGCTGGAGGAAGCCTATCTCACTGTTTGCTGGTTGACTGCACCATAAAAGTCTGGACCACAGCACTCCCCATTGAGTGATAAGCCCACACACAAATTGGAACCAGTTCGATTATGCCTCACTGAAGACGTTAGGAAAAAAAAAATCCCCACCTCCTCTGTCATTCTCAGCCTCTTGTGTTCCTCAGTCTGCCTGTCCTGTTTTTTTCAGCTCTCCGCTGCAGTGTACACATACTTCCTCTGGGACTGACATCTGGCTCTTCACCAAAGCACCAACCAGGACTCTGTGAGGCCTTTTCATAACATTTGAAGTACTCAAGTAGACTTTTACACACGCACACCCACACACACACGCAGATGTCCATGACAAACACAACATTGTGGGGTCCACGCACAAATCCTAAAGTATTTAAACGCTCCCAGGCAGTGTGGTGTGTGCATAAATGAAGCAGGATAGCAGAATTAAGAGGGCTTTGATGCTGAATACTAACGTGAGTAGAGATCCCCACATGGCTGGGTGGAGGCGGGGCTTAGTCACCAGGTGAAGTGGGAACAGGTAGCACCTGGAATACACCCTGCGTTTCACTACCTGTCATGGTTAAATGATATTTTCCTTTCTGCTATTGCTTCTCATTATTTCTAGTTGTCTCTCAGTGCACGTGAAGCGTGGCTGGATGTGGTCTAGATAATACTAGAACTACGTGTGCTAGTTAGAGCACAACCTCCATGAATATTCCCATCATTCCCTTCGTTCTTGAATAATACATGCTCAGCTACATTATGTCACTTACACAGATACCTCAGGACATTTTTGTCCAAAATAGGCTTTTTTTTTTTTCCATTTTCAGAAACGGCGTAAAGGTTGTCGCTGAACTCTTACGCACAGCTTTGGTGGAAGCATCATTTCCCAAAAGAGCAAAACACACAGACTGTGAAAACACAGGCGCTGAGATCAACCCTGTCCTCTCCTCCCTCAGTCATTTTTGTTTGTTTGTTTGTTTATTGATTAGATCAGATGAAGTCGAGTTGGACTTTGTTCTGTAGAAAATGGGGCAGTCAATAAAGTCTGGGCAGTCAAGGTCAAACAAAACCATCAACATACCATATAGTTAATGGAAAAATCACCGATGATCTATCTCCGGGTGTTGGTCGCAGTATGTAAACAAGTCAGACATGCCATATACGCAGGAACAGAGCACTGGGAAAGATCATAACAAAGAGAAGAGAGGCTATAGCTACAGTGGCCCCTAGAGCCACGTTCGTAAGTAGAAAAGTTCGTAACTCAAATCCTCCCCATTTAAAATAATGCAAATGGGATTAAACAGTTGCAGCCCTCTGACAATTTCTCAAAATTTCATAAATTATGAAAAAAATACATGTTTTTAATTAAGAAACACACATGAAAAACTTTAAATTACACTACAAAATAAACAAATAAAAGGAAAATGTACAAAATACAGTAAGAAAAATGTAAAAAATACGGTATAATCTTACGTTGGCGGCGGAGGAGAGAGAGAGAGAGAGAGAGAGAGAGAGAGAGAGAGAGAGAGAGAGAGAGAGATATACGTAGGCTACTGTACTAGTAGGCCACAGACTGGCACGGAACCATGGACGTAATTTTGTAATAAAAAGTGGGAGGGATATGGATTCGTCGCTATTTAAATATTTGGTTTTAACCGTAAAAACTGTACGTAAAAACCGTAAAAAAAAAAAAAACCCCAAACCCCCCCCCCCCCCCCCCCCTAAATTACGTCCGTGCACGGAACGAAGCTTAGATACAGCACCTGCTATACACTTTACAGTAAACAAAACAATTTACTTAATTTACAAAAAATTGCGTAAATCTCACGCGCTATCACGTGAGAAGAACGTGATTAACGCATGAGAGGTCACCGTGGGAGTGAGAGCGATGCGTCAACTACCGACAGCATCCGGGAACTTGTTCGAAGCGATGTTCGTAACTCGAGGTACCACTGTATTTAAATCACAATCACAGCACTTAGCAGCTACAAAACACACCAAATAAATAATAAATCTATCTATCTATCTATCTATGTATGTATGTATGTATGTGTGGTGTGAATACAGGGTGTCAGTGTGCTGCTCTAGGTGGGTGTTCCTCAGGGCAGCCTGTGGCCCCTGAAAGCCCTGTACTGCCTCCCCTTCTCTGCAACCATAAAAGGGTTTTTCTTCAGTTCCTGGAACAAAGATGAAGGCAGCTGGTCCTCTGGGGCGGTTCTCTCTCCCAAGGCACACCAGGCCTTCCAGAATGGTCCATTTCCATTAACCTAATGGAATTTTTAAAATAATGATCATTTTCCCCTTAATTGTTTACAGCAGGAAGGCACATTTTTCTTGCACTCGAGTGCACTGTTGTTTCAGCGAAAATGAGAGAAGTGGATCTTGTGGTAAGCAATGTAAAGCACTGCAAACATGCAGTTATTGTAAAGCACATGGTGAGATGCAGTCACGTGAGAGGCCGGAGGCTGGGGCATGCAGGCCCCCCCCGGGACACGCAACTGCATACTTCAGGTCACGGATGGACAGGCTCCCAGTCACTGGGCACAAAGACACACCATGAGACGTGTTCACACAACAACACGGCTCTTCACACGTTTGCTCAGAGCTCACATCTGGGATGCGTGTTTTTGTTTGCACACACAGACTAATCCATGCAAGATTCACAGACTCTCTCTGAACGAATTAGTAGTAGAGTTGGGATGAAGCCTTGTGCTTAGCAACAGCAGCGGCTGGTGTGGAGCAGACGCGGGGTCTGGTGGGCTGCTCTGGCTCAGAGGTTTGGGGAGGATCAGCAGGTCCCAGCGAAGGGAAACTCCACGGCTGGCACTGCCCGTCTGGTAAGCAGCTCTTCTGTTACCAATGTAACAAGCAACTGCATCTCTAGTCTCTGCATCTGCATGGAGAAAGTGATTCACTACCTCAGAGTACAATATGAAATACTGCAGCTGAAATAACCAATCAAACAGGTCTTCAGTAAGCTTCTCTGAGAGGGAGAGGTCAAATTCACACTAAAACCCACAACCTAAGTGGGTTGAGACAGGAACACCAGGTTTAATCTTGCTGGGAGAAAAGCTCTTTCCCACACCCACTCATCAGAAGTACACAAGCACCTGATCCCCTGACACACACACACACACACACACACACACACACACACACACACCTTAATTTGCTCCTCAACCACATTCCCCCCTATTGTTCCATTTGTTATTCCGTGAAATCCTGTGTACAATAACCTACCACAGGTTGGAGTAGTCATTAAAGTCCAAAAACTTAGAACCTTGAGTCATATGATCTAAATCTAAAACATAATGGTTGAATATGTTGTCCCATTTTTTTTTTCTGAAAAAGGTAAACTTGTCTAAGGGCGCCATCTACTGGCAAGATGGTAATTGATCCTTACACTACATGGAAAAGGGTCAGTTATTTTGAACACCGAATTCAACAAATAGATTCAATGTTATATTAAATTATATTTAATATACAAACAAGCACGCAGTAAATGTGGTGATGTGGAGGATTGCAGTAATAATTGTAGCGTTGCATACAATCATACAACATTCAAAGTTGAATGTCCAAATTAAATGTACTGGTGACATTTTTTTGACTGGTTTAACAAGTTCAATGATAATGTGACCCTGAAAACAAAATCATCCAGTAATGGAGACAGAAGCAGTTTAATACACACACAGTTCACAGCCCGGCATTTCATAGCAGTAATAAATCAGGACAATATACACGGATACCAAAACCAGAGGACCTGGAATGCACAATCAATGCTAAGGGACAAAAACAAGGTCAGACTCCTACTCTCTTTTATCTCTGTGAACTGTTTCCCCATTAAGTTTAAATTTAAATGCACTTTATTGCATTTAAATGCAAACTTTAAATGCACTGCCTCATATTAGAAATGTCATTAACACAGAAGCACTACACGGAGTTTAGCACTTTTCTTTTTGAAATATGAACAATACTAAAGAACACACAGTCCAACACACAGTCCAACACCACACAGGACGATCCACTGCTGCTTCCTATTCAGAGAAGGAAGTGTGGAAATTCACACCACAAACTGCCACTGTGTGGCGCTGCCCCCTACATCCCTCCTGTAGTGCTCATGCCAAACACATTAGACAAGTCCTGCAGGACTCCTCTAGTCATAATCCGTTTTGTTCTGCCAAAGTGCTCGGTCGTAATGAGCTTTCAACTTCAATATTTCAGTTAAAAAAAAAAAAAAAAAAACCATAACCATCATGTTCAGTCATTTCAGATCACAGCTCATATACAACGGCAGAAAAGTGCCTCTTTGCAGATTTGTGGTTTACCGTGCCCTAAAATCATATAATTCTAAATGCCACAAAATAAAATCCCGGAAAGAGAAGATGCTCAGAGTGGAGTATGCTTCTGAAGAGCTCATCCACGTGTCATAGACAGATTTACAATGGAGGCTCACACCTCCAGCAATGCAGAACTAAAATAAGACCCTGACAACTGTCTTGTTTCTCCACAGTGACATTCTTGAAGTTGTGATGTCCATGAGAATAAAGGCAGATGTGACAGGGCGTCCGGCAGGTTAAGACGACCAGCGCCACCAGGCCACCTTCACTCGATCCCACACTGCTCCAAGAGAGTCCAGAGCCGGACGCACGTCTAAGATGGAGAACTGATAAGTGTCTTTGTCGAGGTCTCCTTCATAGTAGTCGATTACATATCGAACTTCTTTTCCACAACGATCTACAATCCAGTCATGACGGTCAAAGGGCAATTCATACCTACACAAAAGTAGAGACAGAGAGAGAGAAGGTAAAATGGATGGACGTAACACGCCAATAGCCCTCCAGTTGTGTTTCACCAGCCCGGGACAGAAGTGGCACTTACCCCATCCAATGACGGATACGGGCCCTGGGTGAAAAGTCCTTTGCTTTACCTCCAAACCGTTTCAAGGATGGACCACACGGACATTCACTACACCCCAGAAACACACCAAAGATATAAAAAACGAACCATTTACAGCTGTGGCCTGCTGTGCTGCATGCGCGCGCGTGTGTGTGTGTGTAACACGCTGGTCTGCTCACCCTGCATGCAGGGCCTCCCACTTCAGAATCTCCTCCCACGCCTGCTCATTATTGCGGTTGTGAATTCTGATGATATTGGTCATGTCGTTTGGTGAAAGGTTATCATCCTTCCAACGCCACCTGCACAGAAGGACACATCAAGAGTTGCCATACTTCTTATATAATAGGAATATCTTGTTTTATCAGGAACGGGACAAGTTGGCAAAAGTCACCGCACCACCAACCTTTTACTGTTAAACTGCCCTGTTCTTACAGCATATTCTTCAGACACACAACAGTTTAGTTGATATTATTTATCTTTAATAAGTTGTAGTATATTTTTAAAAGAAAGACCTTTGCCATTGTTGTACTGTAGAATAATGCAACATGAAAAGACAAATAAATCAAGTTAATGCATCATAATTTCACACCAAGGATCCGTGGACTGCTAAGGCCTATCGGTCAGTAGAACGCATGCACTACACATCAAACATCACATGACAGTTCATCTACTCTATGACTGGTACACAATCTACAATGTAACCCACGAGATATATTCTGAATCACAATAGATCTTTATAGTATTTTAAACCATCATTTTAATTTTTATTTTTTTTTAACAGCATTACTATACTTGTCCAAAAACATTATAAGTCTGTAAAATGGAATTTTGATCAAGGGCAGAATAAATTAAATTAGTATCATTTAAGGAGCTCTACTGCTGATCGTTAGCATGGAACAGAAACAATCTTACCCCTTCCTCAGCATGGCGTTCCAGAACATTTGTGCTGAGGGATAGACCCAGTTTTGATCTGTCCCAGCTCTGGGGATTTTGGACTCCTCTCTGGTAACGGACAGTGGGAAAGGTTGTCCAGCGGCCGGCTGCTGATTGGGTGGTGGCATCTTACAGGTGCGCACAGACACATAAAAAAAAAAAAAATGGCCAACTCACAATTTGCACTCAACTAGAATACAATACAGTAAAAGTAAGCTGCATGATTTTGCCATCAATCATAACCAGATCTGGTTACCATGTTTGTTGGATCGATGTCAGTCGGTCTCGGCACACCTCCTTCTGCAGCCCTCACCGGACACTCCACAAACTCATACGCCCGCTCTTGGTGTCCCGGCCCAGCAGGGGGTGTGGCTGGACTCCCAGCCTGATGCATAGGGCACTCCGATGGAGGGGCTGCTTTATGTTGACAGTCCAACAGGAACATGCATTTCATACAAGAGAGAACAACCATTATATTAGAATCTCCCGTTTAGCAGCTAGAACATGTTTAGTTTCCATCTTTTGCTTCTTAAGTTATGCACTGGTGCTAAAAGGCGATTGTAACTTCTAAGCAAAGTCATCACCACCACAAGTGCAGGTTTCACAGCGCATGTTTACATTATACTTTCCTTCGTTGTCAAGTCTGGTTCTGAGACTGTAAAAATAGACTGAAGAACTACATTTTGGAGAGTGGGTAAAAGTTTTGCCTAAGCAGCTTGGTTTGTCCGTACCCATGTGGTGTTTCTGGTGCATGGGGCAGTCCTGTGGTGGGCCGCCGGCAGCAGGCTGACCCGGGTACCGTCACCACCTCCGCTGTGACAGTGGCAGCAGGGCTGGAGAGTGAAGCACCCATGCTGGACCCAGTCCTGCTTCCAATCTAGCTACGAATATACACATGTTACAATATACACATATACAATATACACGTTACAATATACACATGTTCACATATACACATGTACACATATTACAATATACACATGTACACATATTACAATATACACATATACAATGTACACATATACACATATTACAATATACACATTTACAATATACACATTTACAATATACACATGTACACATATACACATGTACACATATACAATATACACATATTACAATGTACACATACACACATATACAATATACAATATACACATATTACAATGTACACATACAGTGTACACATATACAATATACATTAGGACACAGAGACATACAGCCAGCTGAGCTAAGCCTTTGATCAGATGAATGACAAGTTGTACCTCTCTCTCTCCACCTCTCTCTCTACCCCTCTACCTCCCTCTCTGTCTCCCTCTACCCCCCCTCTCTCTCCCCGTCCCTCTCTCTCTATCTATCCCCCTTTCTCCCTACCTCTACCACTCTCTCTCTCTATCTATCCCCCTTTCTCCCTACCTCTCCCTACATCTCTCTCTCTCTCTCTCTCTCCCCCTCCCTCCCTCCCTCGGTCAAGATAACAGCATGTTGTCTAACTACAGTACCAGTAATTCTCTTTAGTAATCACAGCCGACCTGACCCAGCTAACTAACATACATTTATTTTGCAAGACAAGCCAATCCTAAATATGGCGGCTACGTTTATGTAAAATATCTGCCATATCTCACACAGACGGACCCATAAAGGTCTTATGAGGTTTTACCTCCGTACTTGTTTGAGAACTGCAGCCTGGTGCCCAATGTCAACGTGCTGTCCTGTAGTCATTACCCACAAGGCATCACTTCCGCTTCTTCTGTCTTACCGCTGATCGTCAAACCTCACTACTGCCACCTACAGCTCAACACAGGTAACAGCGGTAACTCAATACAGGTAACAGCGGTAACCTCACCACGTTATCAGGACAGGTTACGGTCTTGTCTCTAAGCGTTACTCCACTTAAGCTTTGTTTTGGATTGGTGATTTTTTTTTTACAAATCAGCAAAAAAAAACGTCTCAAACGTGGCCTCAGGAAGTGACATCGTGGTGGGGAGTGTTTGTACAGTGAGGATGGAGACTGTACTGCCTGCCTAATACACTGAAATTATCATGTAACTGCAATTACTGTAAATGGTTTTTATTGATAAAAGGGTACAATTAATGCAGATGATGTTTAATGTTTATTTTTTGGTCACCAGTGGAGTCAAGGTTATCAAAATGAACAAGGAATCAAAATGAACATATTGCTTTATTGAGGCAAATGGCATTAGGCTATGGCAGAAAAAATAAGACAAGTCAAGGTTTGAAAATAAATCATACCTGATGCTCACATATAAAACTCCTGGACTGTCTTCACATATCTCTCGTCAATGAGCATGTGATATATACACACTTTAACAGGTGCAGTCTTACAATTTTAAGAAACCTTTTACAAAATAAGGTGAGGAAAAACAATTTAACATGACAGAAATGTCACATGGGCAGTCAGACACAGCAGATCTCATACTCAGGCTGTTGAACTGTTTGAGTGAAGCTAGCTAAAACACCAAAATAATGTATTAATCAGGCCCGCAGAATCAGCATATTCATAAATTGTTCAGAATTTAGGAAGCATTATACAAGTAATACCCTCAAAAGGAAAAAAAGCAAATAACTAATTACTGAGTTCCATTCTTCAGTCTGCAAAAGAGCAGTACGGTGCATATGAAGACAGATTTGAAGGCTCATACTTAAAATGCTTGTACTTGAAAGACAAACCCTGCTTCTTCAACTAACCAATAAGAACATTTAGCAAACTACCACAAAGAAAGGCAGCTTCCATCATATTTAGTACAAAACCATTTTGCACTGTATTGTATTCTATACTGAGTAAAGAAAGAAGAAAGGAAAGACGGAACTGGCAACATTGTTTTGAAACGTGTCAAAAAGGCAAAAGTCTGCAGGAATTTGGAGATGTTTGGAATTTACAATGTTAAGACTTGTGCTGGTGTGCCTGAATACAGTTTCCCACTAAACAGTGCAAACAGAAACGCAAACGTTCAGCTCAACTTTCACACATCACTCAAGTGGACACCACAAAAACATGGTGGAAAACATGACATGCAAGCCTAATACAATCAAAATGATGTGAAAATCTTACATCAATGTGACGTGGTAAAAACTGTAAAGAAATCGTATAGAAAAGACATCTACAACACCACATGTGTAAAACAAGTAAAGGCAAACTATTATGATTGGAATCATCTTTCACAAACTGCAATTAAAACAATTTTCAGTGCCTGCCTTTCACAGTAAGGTAGAGCAAGAATTCAAGTATTTAATCATTTAAAAATAGAACATCTGGCATTTTATTAATGAACAAACCATTCTTATATATCTCATGTGTCTTGCTCATATCCATACATAATAAATACTTTTTCAGTTAACGAAATACAATAACACATGGCATCCTCTATTCTCTAATCTGTGTAGGTGAATTGCCACTGGATGTAAGAGTTGTATAGTATGTATATTCTATGCTAAAACGTCTTACAAATTGACGCATGATGCATTCTGAACTGATTGTAATATATGTCCTTATATTGTCATCTCCTTTATTTTATAACTACTTAGATAAATCACAAACAGCCTTCACCGATACATCATACATTTCTTTTAAAACAATAAATATGTAAGTACATGCTGCCCCAGTGCTGGACTGGTTCAAATAAATATGATGCAGAAAAAGATTTTAACATTTAGCTAGAGTTCACGTGAACATTAGCCATAATGTCCATGATTGAAACATCCCTTTAAAAACTCTTCCCAAAATATTAGACAGTTTGTCTTTTATATTGACTAAATACACTGTACACAAAAAAATTAATTAAAATGTGCATTTTGCATGTCTAATAAACATTTCTATCTACATTGCAAACATTCGGAGAACCATGCCACCGCTGCATGCAAAAGGTTAGCTGTACAGAGAAAACACACACTGAGCTGTGAGGACACCTTCACGTTATCCGCGTGCATCAATTCTCAAGTATACAATGAAAAACCATCTTGTAATCAAAGTGTACTGAAAAAGTATCAGATTATGGCTAACAACTCCAAATCAGATCTGGGTCGAAAAACATCTTGGCAGTTCTATACATTCCAGCTCGTCCTTTTCTTGAGATCTTCGATGTGTCCTCTAGCGCACCAGCAAAGTGTACCGCACTCCTTACTATAGCTGTAAAAAAAAAACACTTCACATGAATGTGTGTGTGTGCAGACTCACAGATAACCCTCCTCAGCCTTGTTGTCTCTTAGTCGGTGTCTTAGGCCGTGTTCAGGTCCGGCCTGTGGTCTGAACAAGTCCTGGTATAGTGCAGATGTGAGGATAAATGCCTTTCAGTCAGTGTAAGAGGTCTAACTTCATCGTAAACAACGTGGGCAGATGCTTTGCGCACTGCTCCTTTACAGAAGGCAGTGACTTGGATGATTAAATCAGACGGATGTGGCACTTGCTTTTTTTCCCCCCCATCAGGAAGTCATGGTTCCCTCAACCAAGAACGAACAGACAGAGGCTCAATCAAATCAAGGTAAAAAAATGTTTAGGTTTCAGGACATTCAGCAAATCAAACAGAATGGACATAACTGTTGACCCCTTCACCTTAAAGCACCAGCACGGGCAGGGTGGCTTTACCCGCACTGGCCAACTTGATCAAACATCGTTGGTCCAATCACAGTGTCAGGTTCTGTGAAACTGTGAAACTTAAAATATTGCTCTGGGGTGGTTCCTCTCGTCTACGGTCACAAGATGTCCGGTTTCATCTCTCCGCTTCCCTTGTGAGAGCAGTGGGGAACAGTTAAAAACAAACAAAAACAAAACAAAAAAAAAAAAAGCAATCAATAGCACTGAGAGAGAATCTTTGTGGAATTCACGCCACTGCCGAGGGCGAACTCGTCCTCATTCTCAGTCAGCTTTTCCGTTCTCCTGAGTCTGGGCTTTGAGCTGTCGGCTGGAGCGCACCACCTTGTAGCAGCCGCGAGCTATCTTATGCATCCACATGATATTCATGATGTCCAAACAGATGCTGGAGAAGATCCAGGCACCGCGGCCACCGAAGGAGACGCGGTAGAAGGCCTCCGTGCCGTAGACGGAGCACATACGGGTGTAGTAAACGGGCATGACTGCGATCCGTACCATGAAAAACACAACCGCCATCAGCACCCCGTTGGCAATGTTGGGCCTGGAGCATTTAGGGTAACCTAACACTTCAAAGAACCAGCTGCAAAACACAGGCGAGCGCGTTGGCATGATAGCACACAATCGGCCTTCAAAGGAGGCTGACAAGGTACAAAGCAAATCCTTAAGACTTATGAATGATACAGTGAGCAAAAATGCAGCATGCTGAAAGCAGTTCTAGTGAACAGGTTTAAGCTGTAGACTCTGTAGGTCAGAATAATCAAGTTGAAATGAAGCTTGCAAGTTTCTCACGTAGCATATTAGACCGAAGCAGCGGAACACCTACCGCTGGTTCACACACGGAGTGGAAAACTCTGCAAGCAGACGGAAGTTAGCAAAATAAGGCAACATTCCTTGGCCCTGGAACAACAAAGTGAAGAAGAGACAATGACAGACAAAATAAAATGACACAGCCTGAACCCATACTGTAATCATCAGCATTTACAGAGACACGTGATCTCACATCTCACACTTGTGAGGAACCCCAAGAGGAACGTTGTTGGCTGCCTGTGCAGTTTTAGCCCACAACTTCAGTAAAGATGTGATCAGAGAATACTATGGCAATGTCTTGAACGAGCATAATTTCAAATTTACACTCTCTCGCTAAATATGGGACTTATTCTGAGACCAAACAAGGTCCAAATCCCTTGGAGAGAATTTTCTGCTTTTAGCATTTCTATCAAAATTTCCTCCCTGCGTTCTCTGCCATTATGTGAAGGTGAAAACATGTATATTTTATAACCAGCACACACAGAGGACAGTAATAATATATAACCCAAAGACAAGGTGGTGCACCGGGCTCAGTTAATAGATCTCTAAAATTCTACCAAACATCACAGATGCCCAGGAGACACCAACATTAAGAGAAATAGAGGACTTTTGGGCCAACATGAGCATCAATATGACATTATACCAAAGCATATTAGGCTATATATTATATTATATTACGTATCTCACAGTATATTAGACTGATGTTTTATATTTAGAAGGTTTCTTTAACAGGTAAATTGTGATTTTCATGTTGTACAGTACAGAAAGGAAGAAAATCTATATGACAACATAGAATCTTTACAGAACATTCAAGATGGCAGTGATCAGACATCCTGTAATAAATCTGATCCAAGTCTCCTGTGATTCATCTGATTCAACCCTCCTGTAATGAATATGATCTAACTCTGAAACAAGTCTAGCCTGAAATATCACAGAACTGCTTACACAGCAATTTAACAAGAAGCCAATAGGTCACATGATAACACATGGAAAAGGTTTGTTAACTTAAGAGATATTTGATTATATCTGTGTTAGAATTTAATGTGATTATGACATGTATTAATATTATACTCAAAGTAATACATTTAATGTAATCATACATTCATACTGTAAAAGTGATATTTCAGGTGGCTTTTATTTTTTGTGAAAGTGTGTAACTTAAAGCAGCAGAAAGGTCCTGCTGACAGCACGGTGTTTTTACCTTTTACATGGATTAAGTGCCTCAATTAAAAACCCGCCATTTTGTTCTTCTCACTGTATGTGTGTGTTTATATATATATATATGTGTGTGTGTGTGTGTGTGTGTGTATATATATATATATATATATATATATATATATATATATATATATATATAAAATACACACACACACACACACACACACACACACGCACTGAGAACTACTGAACATCCGTTTATATATATATATATATATATATATATATATATATATATATATATATATATATATATATATATATAAAACAAACAAACAAACATATATATATATATATAACAAACAAGCTCTCAAATAAGTGCCTTCATACTAGATCAGTGCTGCAACTGGAACAACTAGAAATAGGAAATTACGGTGAAGTTTGTGCATTTCACAGAATTCTCTCAAGAGGTAAAGTACACACTACACACAAGAGGTAAAGTACACACTACACACAAGAGGTGAAGTACACACTACACACAAGAGGTAAAGTACACACTACACACAAGGGAAAACGCCCAGAGAAAAGGCTCATCATCATAAACCACACAGCGAACGCATACTGAATATACCTTCAAGAATCACCTGAGAATGGAGTGGAAAATTCTCAAATGTGAAAACATCTCCAAACATTAACACAATACAAGACCTGTTTAAAATAGCTGCAACTGCATACATACAATTTGACATTTTAATTACGTGTAAAAAAAAAGGTTCATGTTAATCAACACAATTTGAAGGATCAATAAGCTCAATGCTCAGACCTCCACATAATATTCACCAGACATACAAATGCTTTCTTCAGCACGAAGGTTCTGTTTAAGGATGGTTAGGCACATGGGATTTGACCGCTGGTCTGTGTTTTGCGTGTACATACCAGGTTAAACACCTGCACATGTATAGCACACTTACCTTGAGGGCTGAAATGAAACGCAGAGTTTAGGGAGGGGGGGGGGGGGGCAAAGAAGGGCAAGAGAACACTGTAGCATGTGCATGCTAGTACCCCCAGGTACTGGTAAGTCCATACTGTAACTGGGCTTCATATCTGCTCAGTGGTTCTGCAACAGCACAACAGCAGACAAGACAGGAAGGAGAGTCCATCTGGACCAGCCAAGCCCCTGCTAGGACCCTCGCTATGTTCAAAACAGCTAACAGACTCCTGGTAGTTTTTGCATGAAGGGTTGGTCAGAAGAAGTGCTACTGGGTTGTTCAAGAAGTCGTGTTAGGTGAGGACAGAGACAGACAGACAGAATCTTAAGACAAAAAAGGTGCAGATTGAAAGCAACAATAGAAAAGCAGCAACACCAACATTAAAGTTTTCTCTGACATGCACTATGGATTAAAATTAAACAAGACACACACACACTTGAGCTGTTAACCTTCACAAACTTGCAGTACACAAGTCCTTTACAGGCCATGATATAAGCCTGAAATTAAATCTGCAGCTTGTCTACATTAGGATGAACAATAATTATAAATGTCCATCAAAGATACCCAGAGTGTACATAAAATAACTGGATTCTAATATGACATTAACAGTATCTGCTACATGTTGATTAATAACTACCTCACCCTGTTGCAGTTACACGATCTTTGTAAACAGTAAACATACATATGAATATATATAGTTATATAGGCAGTATTATGCCAATGTAAAACTTATAACACTGACAAACTGCCATAAATAACACAAGAAACAATAACAACAAATAACGCTTATGATTTTTCAAACAACAAATTTAATCATACCAACAGGAATGAAGCGATGCTGAGAGACAGGAAGCAGGATGTCTAATCCTGATCATGTTTTAAATAATCTGTGTAATGGTTATTTATACTTGGCAGTCATGAAAGTGTCCAGTGACAGTATGGCCCTGCAACAACACCCCATGTTTCTGGAGGATTCTCACAATCGATCTAGAGGCAGTCATGGGTTGGTACATTGGTACTTTTTCAATTTTTTTACCTTCCAATATTTACACTGGGCTACGTTTTAGAAACTGAACTTTTTGCAGACACAACAATTCTAGCACATAGCTGAGCACACTCTAAACACATTCTCATTGTGAGGGTCATTTTTGCTAGACTAAGCAAATACTCTCTTGCCGTTTACCTCAGATTGACTCAGAATTCACTGCAGTTACTCAACATTTTTGCTCCGGTGATCTGACAGTTCGGTAACATCAGGTCAGCTTTTGGCCACACAGTATGTTTATTTCCCGGAGTTGAAACACAACATGCACGACATTCTGTGCCGTTTTAGAGCAAAGGGCACTTAGCAAAACACAAGGCAAAGTCAAAGCACGACAAAGAAACAACCAATCTCTCCACGAGCCGCACCCGTCTGGCAAAAACAGTAGAATAGTAAACGATCTGAGACTTCTTCAGGCTATCGGCCTGCCAGGATATGGCCCTTTAGCTTTTTGAAAGAGATGCAGTTGGAAGAGTGAAAAGACGGCACACAGGAACGAGCACAAACGAGGGCAAGGGGTCGGGGGTCGGGGGTCAGGGAGCGGGAGAAAAAGCATGAGAGTGCTCGCAGTAGAAGAAGATCATCAGAGCATGCACACTGGGCCCCTGGGGGCCACACGCTGATACAACATGCACCCAGCCCGCCCTGGCTCCACTCGGAGCAGGACCTCTTCCTCAGGGACCGCGAGACAGAAGCAGGGAAAGGCAAAGGGGACAGGGGACAGGGGAGGGTTTCCGCCATTACTATCAATGAGCATTCCATGCAAAAATTACCATAGTTATCATAGCCATAGTCAGATACAGAACCTGACACCCTAGATGATTCCAGACTAACAGAGCCAAGGGTGAACAGCGTTGGCCTTCAGTGTATCTGGCCCCACGAATTTAACTGGATAAAGGATCAGTTCAGACCAATAAGAGAGAACAGCCTGCTCTGACCTTTAACCTGTCACACTCTGTGCTCAGAGCGCTTACCACTCAGGCAGCAAGTGTGTGGACACTATGGAAACTTTGTCTGAGACTTTGAGACTGTGAACGTCAGTGAAAGCCAGCTCAGGAGAAACTTTACAGAGCTGCTACAAGTGACCTAGAGAATGAAGCAGCCGGCTACAGCAGAGCGACTCTCACCTGGGGCTGCTGCCTGCTTCCTGTTCACCGCTAGCAGATCTCAGAGAGCAGGCTGCTGGTTTTTATCCAGTGTAATGAATTTGCACCGTGTCAGTTTCGTGCACTCGCAGTAACGCCTCAGTGCGTTGACAGAACGGCGAGCTTTTCACAGTGGCCGTGTGTGTGTGTGTGTGTGTGTGTGTGTGTGTGTGTGTGTGTGTGTGTGTGTGTGTGTGAGTGAGTGTGTGTGTGTGTGTGTGAGTGTGTGTGTGTCCGTGTGTGTGTGTGTGTGTGTGTGTGTGTGTGTGAGTGTGAGTGTGTGTCCGTGTGTGTGTGTCCGTGTGTGTGTGTGTGTGTGTGTGTGTGTGTGTGTGTGTGAGTGTGTGTCCGTGTGTGTGTGTGTGTGTGTGTGTGTGTGTGTGTGTGTGTGTGTGTGTGTGTGTGTGTGTGTGTGTGTGAGTGTGTGTCCGTGTGTGTGTGTGTGTGTGTGTGTGTCGCCGCTCACCCTTGGCCGCCTCATTCCCATCTTGCCTGCACATTCTGCTATTGGACAATAAGGAACTCACCAGTACATAGTAGTAAGCATACAGCGCTGCCAGATGGTGAATTACAAAAAACTTGTCCCCTATCGCCCTCCAATAGTAAAATATGAGCAGCAAATCTGAAAAAGATCAGAACAGGAGAAGATGCAAGATGAGTCAACAGGAATTTCATTTTTTTTTTTTTTTACACAAAATCCAATTGAGGCCACAGTTTACGGGCCAGGTCGTATATCACAAATTCTAACACGAAAACAAAATAAAGAAGCTATTTCAACAAACAAACCAAAGAAGCCAAAATTGTGTTCCTCTGTGAAAATGGTGAACTAACAAAGTGCAGGTTCTTCCACTAAGCCCGGCCCGCTAGACGCTACGGCGAGGGAAATGAGGCCAGTGGAGAAATAACGTACCGCAAAAAGAAATACAACAACCACAGAGGTTTATTTACCAGAATCAGCCATGGAGGGATGAGGCTGTATTAGCCAGTGACTACAGGGTGTGCACACAACACACTTGTTCAGGATGGTTTAACATTGCAGAAGCATCACTCATAAACATTACCCTTCTGAAATTAATGTCTCAGAAAAGAAACGGTACACCGTCTCTGGATTGATTTAGACCTTTATGAAAACACAAACCCGCAAAGAAACAAAAATGTTCTGACTAATCGAGGATTACTAATTCTTTAAAAGCAAGAAATGTTCAAAAGCAATTCAACCATGTACACCAACTGACCACTGATTTGAACAACTCCTTTATCATGACTTGTGCCCTACAAGTACAGGGTGCACAGAATGCACTATGGACCCCTCCCCCCCCACACACACACACACTCCCCCACACACCCGCTCCTACTGCACGAAAGGACTCTCACCAGATATGAGGTAGCCTGTTGTTATTCCCACGTTTATCTTCACCAGTGTAGGGTCTCCCCTGCAGGGTTAAAGGTACGGCAAACAGGTTAATGCTGCTGCGGCCCAGCGGGGGGCGCCAGAGAGGCCGAGAGCGAGAGCGGGGGGCGGGGGTGCCTGGGCAGATCAGGTGCCTCCCCGCGATAGTGCGCATGCAGCGCAGTTCGCCCGGGCTGACGGCGGCGTACTCTCACCACACGGGGTCCTGGTTGACGGCTTCGTCGAAGAGAAGGATGTAGAGACAGAAGAGGCCGACGACAATCGCGTGGAGCGTGGAGACCGTTCTGGAAAACAACGACAAGGCGCACCACGTGTGAGCAGAAGATCAAACAGCCACGCGAGCAGCACACGCTCAGAGGCTCCAGCTGGCAGCCAGAGAGAACGCTGCTTGGTTCTAGTAACACATATGGCAGTGTAACAGTTGTAATTGTAATTCATGCCAATCTACAGTAACATTACACCAACCGCAGCTGTACAAGCACCAGGCAATGAAAACGTTTCATAAAGACATGCTAATGCTAATCACTGCCCAAAGACAGACATCAAACATAAACCTCGTTTTCAAGATATACAGACATTCATATAGACATACATAATAAAGTGACTCATTCAAATATCCCTCAAGTGAAGACAAGCATGAGATTTCTTGTTTCATTCTAAGTGATCAATGGTAGGGTAAAATCTGGGGGGAACAACCTAACTACAGCTAAATCAAGCAGCACATACGTTATAGGCCAGTGAGAGCTGAAGACATGTACTCATTAACAACTATTCAAGCGTGTCTATTGAGACTCCAACTGAATACAGACCAGAGACTGTTACAACCTTAGTCTTGTGCATATGTATGTGGATCTGTGTGTGTGTGTGTGTGTGTGTGTGTGTGTGTGTGTGTGTGTGTGTGTGTGTGTGTGTGTGTGTGTGTTCGTGTCTTGTGTGGCGTGTCGTTTCAGACATTGCTCCTGTCCCCCATGATCCCCGTTTCTTCTGTATGTCAACGTCATACGTCGCGCTGGTCTTCCATCAACCCTGAATTCCCACCTGATGACGACATTTGTTCCCAGACGTCGTGTGGACGCCAAACCCAGAAGCACCGTCCAGTAAGTAAGAGACGCCTCGCCTCGTCAGTACCGTGTTTTACCGTTTGCTCAGTTATTTGCCGTTTTCACTCGGTGTCTGACTCTGGTATCCATGTGTTTGTATTTCGATTCTGGATTGCGCTCTTGTACCATTGACCTAAGTGTAAATACTTGTGTAGTTAGTTGCTCACTGTTTGTCTAGCGCACCAGGTGTAGGGTTGGCTGCTGTTTGTGTTGTGTTTTGGGGGTTTGTTAATGTTTTCGTCTAGGCAGAGAGTTACGGAAGTGTACGCCTGTTCTCGCCTGCTGCAGTCATTCCTCCTTTGGGTGTGAGTTGTTTCTTTGCTGTTTTGTTTTCTGTGTGGGCCATCCTTATGTCTGTCTAGTACACAACACATATTTCACTCTTACAATATATCCCTCCATTACACATTTGTCTTTGTGCAGTTTGTGGGTTCTTTCTTTAACAGTCATGTTTCATCCAGCATCACTACTTCCTGGTCATCGTATCTCACTATTGCTTTTACAGGCTCAACCTAGACTGGGTCGTAGCAACTCAAAAGAGACTTTCAAAAAATGGGCTGAAAACAAGTGTAATACCACCAGCCTGTGCCGGTATAATTCACTAAAGCTGGAGTGAGTTATAAAAAAGGCCTGAGATTGTTTTCAGCAAAATCGCAGTGTTGCCACTATGTATTGCTGCTTCGTTCGTGGTGCGGTGAATAGCTACAAGGGTAAAAGAGGACCAGATTTCAAAAAGACAAACAAGAAAACGTAAGGCAAGTATTGTGTGAGGTCTACTCACAGTGAAAACGTTGCACGTGCCACTGGTTGCAACACGAGCCCAAAGCACAACCTCCACACAGGAATTGGAGACGTGCTCCTGTCATGAAATCCTGCTCCCTCTTCCTCCAAACATTTGTTTGCTCATTGCAGATGTTTCTATTTGAACCTCATCAGTCCACAGGACTGACGCACCAGGACGTTTTTTTAGATGCTGCTTTGCAAAGTTCTGATGATGAAATTTGTGGTGAGGATGCAGGAAAGTTTTTTGTTTTCTTCTGATAACTATTTCATAAAGGTCACATTTATGCAGGTGGTGTGATCTGTTAAATCATCCTGAAGGTTTTTTGTTTTTTTTTTTACAGTCCAATATTAGTTCTGATCTGCCTTTCTGGAAGACCTACAAGCACGAGTTTGCTTGGTGTTCCAGACCTTAACTTGACTTCCTGGAAGATGCCATCTTGATGTAGCTTCCTCTTCCTTTGTGGGCATAAATGATTTTAGTTTGCAGAGAGCTAAAGTTGCTTAACAGAACCCAATGCAAATGACTGTTGGGCCAATGTTTGAGTACTTACAAAGATTTGAAATCTTGCATCACCTGGCCTTTTCTGTCAATGATCGTGAACAAGCCACAGACCTAACAAGCTCATTACAGTCTGAGACCTTGGTCAAAACACCCAAGAGCTTCTATCACAGTGCTTTGTTTGACTCCTATACTTTTTTCCACCGTAAAATTGTACAAAACAAAAATACCCAAACCTTGTTTAAAATAATGAAAATAATTCATTGAAAAATGTTTCATTTTCTGTCTTTTGTAGATCATTAACCTTCTACTTCATTATTTATAGTAACAGAAATATTGACCTACAGTGTCCAGTTTGTTACATGCCACTGTACAAAATTCTGATTGGCATTTGATTTTTGATGGTGATGAAGAAAAAAGCTGAAAACACTCGGCCATCTTGCATTTTACTTTGATGATTGAACACATGATACAACAGTTACAGCAGTGTAGCACAGTCTTGGTTAATCAAACTGTAGAACTCCTCTATAAGCAAATGTGTGGGGTGTCCCATTTATGTGTCCTCATCTATTTCTTTATTTATTTGCTGCACTGCAAAATAGCTTCCAATTCTAGCAATTATTGTGCCAGATAAATGCAGTGGTATAAAGCAGGAATAAACCTGAAGCAGACCGAGGTCAGAAGTCACCGAGGTCAGGAGTCACCGAGGTCAGGAGTCACCGAGGTCAGAAGTCATGAGGGCGTTTGTGGAGCGGTGAGGAAGTACGTGAGTTACCTTGAGTTCCACTCGATCTGCTGTTTCTGGCTGAGATTCAGGAAGCCCAGGCTGACCCTCGACGACACCCAGGGGCTCACGCAGTGGAACAGCCACTGGAAGGTGCAGAAACTCACCACAGCGATGAGCAGGATCAGCTGGCTGAAGGCGTCCATGGCCACGCGAGCTCGCTGACAGGCGGAGGAGAGGAGAGGGAGGTGAGGAGAACTCAACAGCACTGGGGTGAGGAGTAAACAGGCTTTACCCCCCCCCACCCCCACCCCTCAAGCAGATACTATACATACATCCATCAGCAGAGGACGCTCAGGGTAGTGTATGCGGCTCTGACACCCTAGCATGCTTTATTTAAAGCACCATCAGATGCCTGCCATACACTACAGCTGCCAGTGATGTCACAAGATACTATAGCCTACAGCACAAACTCCAAACTATTAAAGGATATAAAGAATATATTAAAAAACTACTTTGCACCACTGTATAATAAAGCTCCATGACATTAACCAATAATATATGTGTAGTAAGTATGTACAGTTGGTTCTGAATCTTCAGTTATACATTAGAAACCCGAGCCTTACTGAACCATACATCAGTGCCACAATTCCTCTTACTGAGACTCTCCGAAGGCACTGTGACAGTTCAACCCCTTCTGAGGCCACCAGAGCAGGTGTTCTTCCAAAGAACTTATAGGGGTGAGGGTACCATTCCAATAAGGTGGAGGACCTATACAGCAGTAACCACTCCATCAAGGTGGAGGTTATACACTGTCCACGCATCTGTTAGTCTGTTAGTGTTAGTCTCACCTGCAGTCTGGAAACAGAGAAAGCAATTCAATCTGCAAAGACTTGGTAATTCCAAACTTACAAATTAAAAATAGGGTCTTTGAGTGTTTACTATATGAATTTACACAGTTCCTCTCATGCTGCAACAGGACCTTTATCTAAGACTGCAGGTGAACTGTTCTGATGATCGTCAACTACTGTGTTTACCATTTTCTGTGTTTACCACCTGTCTGCACATTCTGTCCGGAGTGGTGCGTTCTCCACACAACAGTGACACTCACGCATAGCAAATCAGCAGCAAAGCCCTAACCGAACCCATCCGTGACTGGTACTATGGCCATGATATTATTCGAGTCTCAAACCAGTCAGCAGCAGACTACTGCTCAGGAACGAACAGGAGACCCGTTGTAAATTCCAGGAGATGGCTACAGTCTGTTAACCACAGACTTATAATACAAGGCAGGTTCTGTCAAAAGTGAGTGGGGGGGTGGGGGTTTGGGGGTGCAAACATGTCTGACTGTGCACACGTCCCTTACACTAACCAGACACGTGCCCCTAGCAATCAGGCACCCCTGCTGTTGGGCTCTAAGGTTTCAGTCATAAAAAGCCACTGTACATCAAGATTTCTCCATATCCACTTATCACAAAAACAGATTTTTTCCCATTTTTCCCCACCCCAGTTTTCCACAACTATAAGAGAACTTTACCTTTTCTAGTTATACTGACTGACCTTGGGTGCAGTCCTCTTTCCCTGTACTGGGAGCCCAAGGCATCTTTACACAGTGGCAGTAAACCAGTTAAACAAGACCTTGATCTGTAATACAGTCTGATTAATCTACAACTGAACAGCCACCACTGAGGTTGACTTTTAAACATCACCATTCTACTGCAGAAAGTGTACATTTCAGTAATTAAACGACAACGTTCACAGCTGTGACACTAAAACGCTAGGCTAATTGAATTCTCCCATGGAAATTACTGACATACTCAATTTATAACCCTTGCTGAACAGCAACGCAGAAGTACATACACAACAATAATCGTGAGATTGAGGAAGTGGCTTTTCTATAATAGCCAGATCACTGGCTTCGTTTAACTAATCATCTAAGACCGACTAATTGGAACACAACGGCTGCAGATTTCTGTGACATGCTAATGGATTAAGTAAAAATGAAGATTACAGTTAATACCAAGTTAATTGAGCACTCCAGATTTGTATAATGTATCAGGTGCAGAAATCTGAGTCCTCGGTCTATATACACTTCTCTCTGTGACCTCTTTTACACACCTGTGGCCAATACCCACATGCAGCCAATAAAAAAAGACTTCTTGCCTAAGGCTGTAACTGCTTAGATTACAGGGTGTACCGTAAACAATCTTACTCTGCATTGTGATGAAGCCTTTAACTCACAATAAGTTAGTATTGTCAAACCTGTCCTGTTACAAAATAAAACACATGCTAACTGTGTAACTGAATTCTGACATGACTCTGGTCAAAACTATAATTACAGCATTTATGGAGACAAAGTGACAACAGAGGCGTGAACCTGAACGTGTAAGTAGCACAGGTATGTACACAGCTGAACACAGCTGAACACAGCCAATCACAGCACTGCAGTGCATGCAGATCAGAGCAACAAATCTATCACGCTGGAAGACCTACACACACACACTCACCTGACTGCCAGTTCGAGCAGCAGACCGGTTGAACCAGCCACACGTCTCTCTGCACAGACCCCCCCCCCCCCCCCCCCAGCCTTATCTTCACGCCTACTCTGACCGTCCCACATCCCATAGTGCTGTGCTGCAGAGGAAGTCAAACGCAGGGTGTCTCAGCGCCAGCGTGTCACAGCTTGCTCCGTGCTCTTCAAGCAGCAGCGTTCAGCTCTACCCGGCTACTCACGAGCCCACCAGGGAGCCGCTGTAGGCCACGGACACCGCCAAGCGTAACGGGGCGTCCGCTAAGCTCCAGCTCCGTGCTCCACACCACGTTCCCTCATTGTGAAAACATACCACGTCCATTTACAGGAAACCACACAAGTGCACAGCCCTCCAGTACGCCGGCCTGTGGGGCTTTTCGCAGTGCAACCTCACGCAGAGTGAAGAGTGCTTAAAGTTTTACATCATTTATGGACACGCGTGCTGGCTGTCAAGGGCATGTGACTACAGAGGTCAGACAGCAATATATGGAGGCATGCACAGTGCATTCCCTAGAGACCAAACAGCCAAGCAACCATGAATCAAACCCAGCCATGCAGTATGGGCTCATTCTTTCAGGTGACCTCTGTACACTAAATACTGGAGCACGGTTATATCTTAAATACACAGCATGACATACGGCTACACGCATGAACAAACAGCAGTGTTCACATGAGATTTCATCACTGCCATGCCGATCATTCTCAAAGGCAAACAAAAGTTGATTCATTCTAAAGATTCCAGCGGGCCACGTCTGAATTTCTTCATTTGTATATTGAAAGTTCGGCCTTATTTTGGGATGTCTAGAACATCAAAGGATAACATTCAAAAGTGGAACAAGATGCATCCTAAGCAAATGCAAACTTGTTTAGCTATTACGACCCTAAAATCACGGATATATGAAAACTGATGAAACAGATCTGAGACAAACAGCAGCAGTGATGTGACTTCTCCATACTGTATGGGTGGTGGAGATGGGGTGGTGATGGGGGTGGTGATGGGGTGGTGGATGGAGGACTCGCGGGGGTTGTTGGGTGTTGTGATGTCGGAGGTTAAAGTAGCTGGTCAATCTGATTACTGCAGACACGAATCTTGCTAAATGACCTGTAAACTGAATGTGATGTGTCCACCCCTGAACAACCCCAGACACTCACCGTAAGAAGTTGCATCTGTTGCGATACTGTATTATTAAAATATGACATTAGGGACCCTTAGTACTAGTGAACAAACCAACAGACCGAGCCGATTAACATGGCACTCGGCTATCTGAACCTGCCACGCAAGTTCGCTGGGTTAGACGGATAAACGCCGCAATGTTTCTCCTGAAACCACCGTAAATAAACACGTAAACACCTGCAACCTGCAACCAAACGGCCTCCACCACACACGGAAACGTCCTGACCCGGGTTGCCAGATCTCGCCAGAAAACAACCCAGCAATCAAAACACCGCGCCCGAGATGTCCCGGCACGAAAACGGTTCCGGTACCGCGTGCACGTACCTGCCGTCCAACATCCAAGTGCGTCTCCCCCGTCGCGCGACTGCTAGTTCTGAGGCTCGTGCGCGACGGCTGCGAACATAACGGGGCCGAACCGAACCTGCTGGCCGCCCGTCGGCGCCTCTAGTCGCTCGGTAACGTCCTCCCTCCTCCGTAATAAACGTCCGTGCACATTTTCAGCGCGGCTCGTGCGCGCGGGCCCGGCGCGTGCTGGGAGACACGCAGGTGAGAGCGCGCGCGGAGCAGGATGCTGCAGGAGCGGCGCGCGCGCTTGCGGGAGGTTACTGCAGGGCAAGGCGCTTTCTCCTACACGGATCGCCTTTCAGTTTCACTCTTAAAGAGACATCGCTACAGTCACACGGTGCAAGGACGGAGCAGCTGCTCTCAGCGTCATGATAACACAGTATTTGTTTACAGTATTTTGTGCGTACAATAACATGTATGGTTTTTATGAATAAAGTACCTGCTCTTGTACATCTCTACAGTCTATCTGCGTGTGTTGTTGTAAGCCTCCTCCAGAAATACAACACTACACAAAGATGACAGGCTGCTGACACAATGGTGCTGATGTATTCGCATGGACACTCTTGTGTTGAGGCTGAAGATTTAAGATTTGGTTAAATCTAGAAAAACGGCAAGAAGTTTTTCATTTCAGTTTCAACAGTTTTGAGTCAGTTGAAAAGCTCAAAGTGAGACAGCAGAGAACACCCAAAGAGCAGGAGTTAGACCAGGACTTCTACTGGCTATTACAATTACATACAAATGCAATATCCGACATATCCATTTTTACCAACAGTTAATTGTTAATTACAAAATTACCAGAACGATCAACCAGGCTACAATCCCCCAGTTCCGTGTGAGATCGGTGCTGTTCTAACTCGGCCGTGGCACAGGACACAGGACACAACACACAGCACACCTGTGCATATCTGTCTTATCTGTCTTATCTGTCTTCCAGCTGTGAGACCTGCACCTGGGACAAACGGGACAAACAGGGTGGCAAATGGCGCACGTCAACATGTGCACTCATGCCAATGGACTATTTACGTCAGAGCACAACTGTATTTTTAGATTTGCATCGCTCTGCACCGCCTCACACGTGCAGTTGTACGCTTCTGTCACCGTCTGTGGACACTTTCCTCCTTCGCCGTTTAGCTCCCACTCTAGGCAAATCTAGCCAACTCTGCATCCTGCAGAAATGGCCACCGTTACAGTTACCCTTGCTGACCGCCAGAGGGCGCACGGTGCACATCCTTCCTTCAGGATACCCTCGCCTTACAGTTACTAGCTGCCAGTAAAATCCTGTAGTCATTTCATGTCAGGTGTCATGCGCTGACTTCGCCTCTTCCATAAGCTCTGACTGAAAAGCAATATCGGTTTTATTAGCAGCACACGTTATGAAGAGCATATTAAAACATCACGATGTTTGTTAATGTTGACTAAATTACAGATATTACACAGGCAGCTGACTGGAATATCTGCAGATTTCCTTGCATGAAGTATCTGGCGCATTTTTTCTATGTAGCTATACTCAAGCATTGAGAGAACATTGCTTATTTGAGGGAGTCTAGTTTTTGCTTTATCTTACTTATTTTTTATCAATAACAGAGCCAGACATTTGTTTGGTCTTTTTTAATAACCGGTAGAGCAAGGCACCCCAAGGATTATATTCATCAGCACAGTAACGTTATCAGGACACTCTCATATGCGAAAGGTTGTAAAAATAGGTTTCTAATTTTTAGATGCTATTTATTACAAATGCCTTTTAGAGTATTATAGCCCTTTTTATATCCAATAACATATCGATCTGTGCCCCATTCATATACTTACAACTTTGTAAAGGACTGTATAGGCCTACTTATAACATCCTAAACTGTACTGTTTTTATTATGAAGTTTTGTGCATATGAAGTGTAAAATAATAAAGTTGTATGACAAATTCTCATTTTTTAAAGTATTGTATTTTGCATATGTGATTCTTATAAGTTTTTATTAAAGAAGGTTGTGTGCTCGATCGGCATGGTGGTGTGGTGGTTAGCACTGTCGCCTCACAGCAAAGCGGTCTGGGTTAGATTCTCGATTGGCGACCTGCCCATGGTGTACCTTGCCTTCGCCCGGAGATGCTGGGATTGGCTCCAGCCCCCCGTGACCCCGACTAGTGGGATTAAGCGGTTCAGATACTGGATGGATGGATGGTTGTGTGCTCTTCTGACGTGTTGGCATGTAGAGTCTGCAGACATGCACCATCTCTAAAATTATGTGGTTCTTCTTTTGATTTCATATAATGACTATAGACATTTTAATTACTGTAATAAAGTAATTACTTATTTTGCTACAGCAGACATGGTGATGTTAATATTATCACAGAACACCCCCTTCTGAAATGGTCCCTATTTTCGGCAACATAAAATGATCTCTCTGCTAACAATCAGTATCATCCTGTTCTTGCCTACACCAAGATTTAGTTGTCTTCAGCAACTCCCTCAGGTCCAGACACTGTGGAAATAAAACCATCTTCATGGTCATAATGCTCTTGCACCTTTAGCTTTCTGCACTTTTCCTAACCCGTCCTGCTGATGTCACCACACCCTGACCCAGAAGAATCCAGAGGAAACAGTGACCCCACAGAGCAGACACAAACACAGGTCACAGGGGTAGGATGGCTGTGTGGGCGTGTCTGCAGGAGACAGCAGGGCGTGACCCTTTTGTCTTGATTCTATTCTGGGTCTCTCGTGTCTAGGTCACACCGCCATCGCTTGCAAAGGTTAATGTTTTTTTTTATCATCAGAATGACGATGTTGGCAACATGTAAGAAACCCTAGGAGTGAATATTCAGAGTGCCTTTTCAGTGCATGCAATAGGAAAATCTTACCTTTCTCACGGAAGAAACTGAACACTCACTGTGCGTAGACATGTGTAAATGGTTTTTCCACATTGAGTTTTACTTGTTGAATGCATTGAATTTGGACTTGAACTTCACCAGTTCTCAGCACTAGTTGACACTTAAGATATAAGATTACACTTACGGTAGCTTTGTTTATTAGCATGAAAACATTTGTACACAGGATGCACGAAAGACTTTATACAAGTGGAGTGTGTGCAAGCAAAGTGTAGAACTGCACTGAGAGTGATAAAAATATTATCTGTTTCATAGATCAGAATTTAATGTCACTGAATAGACATTAAAGGAACATTTAAATACATTAGAGTGGAAGAGACAAAGAGATAGGAGAGAAAGATTATGGACTATGAGAACCATTACATAATGGACCAGAATTTTACTCAGACTTATCAACTCATAGTCTGGGCACTCAGAATTTCTCTTCCACACAAACCATTGAAAGGGGGTTCTGGTCCAACACGCTGCTCATTGTCAAAAGGTTTCAAAAGCAACCGCCAGTGGCCCTGTTGACTGTGGATTCTTTGAGCACGACCATGGTGATGGTGTTTTAACCACCACTGACTCTGTCTCAGAGTTTGTAATTCTCTATCTGAACAAGAGCAATGAAATTCCTGTGCACCCTCTCCTGAAGATTCCTTGCAGTTTAGTTGTTCCTCCTAACATTTGTGCGGTTTAACAGCCTAACATAAGCTTGAGAACTGAAGTAAAAGCGCTAAAATGTGCTAGTGAATTTATCAGATTACATACACCAAATGCAGTTTATTGAGCCCTTTGCAAGCCAATTGTGAAACCAGTAAATCTTAATTAAATGAAAAGTGAAAAAATACCATTGTGTGAGATCTGCCGTGTGCTACAAAAGAATTGTGAAAAGCGTTTCTCTCCCAGTGCTACTGGTGAACTTTTAATGTCTGTGAAGGGGACATACTAGCTGACTAATTGGCATTAAAACAGAGGTAATCTTACCTCTCTGTTTAGTAACTGAGATCAGATGTCTGTAGCTCCCCATCACCCTGAAGAACTATTTCATTGTTCAAAGGCCGATGGTGCTGATTTGTTGCTTGGAGTTTAGGAAGTTCAGACTTACATTCCGTCACACTTCCCCACCACGAGAGCAGGTTGGCCATGAATGTGGCTTTGTCTGAATGGATGTCAATGCCCAGGAAAATTAGACCTCATTTGAGCCAGAGAAACAAGCAATTCAGAGATAATGCCACACAGTGACTCTCGACAGCTGTTTCTGATTAACACAGAACGCAGACACACATACC
Source organism: Brachyhypopomus gauderio (assembly GCF_052324685.1). Classification (NCBI taxonomy): domain Eukaryota; kingdom Metazoa; phylum Chordata; class Actinopteri; order Gymnotiformes; family Hypopomidae; genus Brachyhypopomus; species Brachyhypopomus gauderio. The sequence continues at coordinate 183,330 of NW_027506974.1, read as the reverse complement.
TCTTGCATAATAAATATTAATTGGCTAAATCATTATTAATATATATATATATATATATATATATATATATATATAATAAATATTAAGAATATTATAAATATTTATAATTATCCCGATATAGCAACAGCTCCTGTTCCTGCAAATGAGACATGTGTCGTGTCTGTTGTTAGCTGTCGAATAATAAATCCGTGGAATAAATAAATAATAAGTCTGTGGATTAAGGGAGGACGTTCACGGGCCGGTTGGTCTGTGTGCAGCTGAGTGTGACCTGCTGCCAAATGTTTTGATCATCTGAGAAATTTATTTATTCTGCTACAAACATGCAGGAAGATCCGGATGTCATGGGACATGGTTGGTTTTTCTTTCATCTTTTGTCTGTGCATAAAAAGTTCAACTTAATAAAATTTTGTAATGTAAATCCTACCATGTAGGCTGCCATTAGTGAAAACACACGCCATGATTTGAGTTCAAACTACAGTGTTTCGTGGAAAAAAAAAACCTTTTAAGAATTTTGAATAGTAAAGACATGGCTGTACTTACCGAACAATAAAAAACTGGTCTCAAGTGGTTCCGTTTACAGAGGCATGACAGGAATTTTACTGCTAACTACAGAATATGGAAACAAAAGAAAGTGCAAGTGCATTAACGTGAAACTATTTCCATTCAGCTCCGTTCAGTGGTGGACCTGTACCACACCTAGAGGCCTCCAGACATCTCCACAGGTCCTGGATCAGGCCCAGCTCTACCTAGCAAGGGGGCTGTATCTCACTGTGAACAGCCTGTCAGCTCCAGGAACCCCCCCCCCCCCCCCCCCCCCATCCCGGTCCCCTCCCTCACACCCTCTCCACCCTCTCTACGTGTCTGCGTAAAGACAAATACATCCTCCCCTCCCCTCCCCTCCCCTCTCCTCCCCTCTCCTCCCCTCTCCTCTCCTCCCCTCTCCTCTCCTCCCCTCTCCTCCCCTCCTCCTCTCTCCTCCCCTCTCCTCCCCTCTCCTCTCCTCCCCTCTCCTCTCCTCCCCTCCCCTCTCCTCCCCTCTCCTCTCCTCCCCTCTCCTCTCCTCCCCTCCCCTCTCCTCTCCTCCCCTCCTCTCCTCCCCTCTCCTCTCCTCTCCTCCCCTCTCCTCCTCTCTCCTCCCCTCTCCTCTCCTCCCCTCTCCTCCCCTCTCCTCCCCTCCCCTCCCCTCTCCTCCCCTCTCCTCCCCTCCCCTCCCCTCCCCTCCCCTCCCCTCTCCTCTCCTCCCCTCCCCTCTCCTCCCCTCCCCTCTCCTCCCCTCTCCTCTCCTCTCCTCTCCTCCCCTCTCCTCCCCTCCCTCCCCTCTCCTCTCCTCTCCTCCCCTCTCCTCCCCTCTCCTCTCCTCCCCTCTCCTCTCCTCCCCTCTCCTCCCCTCTCCTCTCCTCTCCTCCTCTCTCCTCCCCTCTCCTCCCCTCTCCTCCCCTCCCCTCTCCTCCCCTCTCCTCTCCTCCCCTCTCCTCCCCTCTCCTCTCCTCCCCTCTCCTCTCCTCCCCTCCCCTCTCCTCTCCTCCCCTCTCCTCCCCTCCCCTCCCCTCTCCTCTCCTCTCCTCTCCTCTCCTCCCCTCTCCTCTCCTCCCCTCTCCTCCCCTCTCCTCTCCTCCCCTCTCCTCTCCTCCCCTCTCCTCTCCTCCCCTCTCCTCCCCTCTCCCCTCCCCGTCTGAAATGCCTCCTCTCTTCAGCTGAGGTGTGTTGAGTTACGGCTGCTGGACCATCATGCAGGAGCGAGCTGCTAATAAAGACCAGACTGCAGCCCTGAGACTGTTTTAGTGTTTAGACTGGTTTAGAGGGTTTAGACTGTCCTGCTCACTATTGCCTTTAGATTCACAGAGAAGAGCTCGATCACGTTTCACACACACAGAGCAGATGGCTGGGAGAAATGTGAAATCAAATCTGTAAAAGCAGACAGGGCCCAGCTTGTATCCGCTGGGTCAAACCAATATCGATCACGGTATCAACACAATATAATACCTCCACTGCTGAATAGCTTAACGCAACCATATTAAAACGCTTCACGGCATTAAAGGTTTTCAATGGCGAGAGACGTTACCTCATTGTTCATAAGTAAAACACTGAAGAATACCAGAGGCATGAGGTAGACGCAGCAGCTCATTCAGGCTTTAGAGAGCGGAGCGTGAACACGGTTGGGCCCTGTGCACCCACCACTGCACGACCGAGCTGGAACCGAACACTCTCTGCTGCACGACTGCTTCACTTTCTGTCTCCCTGTAAAGGCCCACGGTGGTTGCTGCGGTAACAGTCTTTTTTTTTTTAAGGCCTTCCCTATAATTGAGTCTTGCGTTTTGGTCCCGGATTCCACAGCTAGTACAAAGCACTTATTATTCCCTGGCAGTGAAGGGGGGAAAGAAGGAGACAGCATTTGAAAGAAGGCCAGAGATTTCTGAGGAAGCTCAAGGATGGTTCGGTTCAGTTTCCAGCTCATCTCCTCACATCACTGGCCGTCAGGTCCACTTTTATACCCACATTAGCAGCAGCTGGAGGGAAGAACGTCTCCCCAGATCATCCAGTGGGATTGTTCTCACACAGGCAGATCTTCACTGGAACATACGATGTCTTGTAAATTGTACTTCACATTTTTAGGCAATTTCAGTAGCCAGAGATTTTAGCAAAGCTCACTTTTGTTTTATTTAATTAATGCAAACACTGCAGGTCTCCATTATGTGACATTTCTTAAGGTCATAATGTCAAAATGTAAACTTGCTAGTGCAAAAACAGGACAAACTCTCCATCAATCAGCCAACAGGTCCGAGAAACGAGGTCTGGTATTCTTCCTTCAGCACGCTGCACTCACAGCTGGACAGGAAGCTACGCTACATAATCCAACCCAGATCCTTTGGAGCTGATCAGCAGGTTTGGACCTGTTGGGCCCCCCATCACAATATTCTGAGCACAGAACTGTATTAACATACACAAGAAAAGATGCAAACCTTTCAGTCCCTTTAAACCCTCATCTGTCAAGATACCATGCGTATAATCACAAGATGCAGTTAGTTTTCTTTCCGATTACTTATACAGAGCTTCTCTACTTTAGATTCTGGTTTTCCACTCAAAGTGAACTCAAGGAGGTTATATAAGCATTTGAAGAAATCAGGGGCCACTAGCTCAAGGGCCAGCTTCCAAAAGTCCTCCTGCACCCTCGGAGGGTTGCCTCAAGAACAGAAGATTTATGATTTTACCATATTGCCTTGAGCAGATTGAATGCTCATCTAAGTCTCTGTGCCTTTCACCTTCATAAAATATACAAGAGCTGTGTGCTAGCTAATTAAATCAGAGGCTAAACATGAAACCATATTTCAACTATAGACCACTACTCTGAAGCAGGGGTCAAGCTATTTACGTCTTATTCTTGTTTACGTCATATGAAATTGAAATTTAATAGAGGGTACTGAAAATGCTATATTTTGGTTTTAAAAGGACAAATTGTCAAGTAACAATATTAAACTGTATTTCTACAAAGGGAAAGTCTTGGAGAAACAAAACATTAAATGCTTTATTCATAACATACATTGTAATCATAAAAAGAACCATATGACGGACGAACAGTTTAAATGAGAAATTGCAATAAATACAGAGGGAGTGGAATTTATATGAAAATTAGAGATTATGGCACAAATAAAACTATTTGATAAAAGCTGGAAGAAAGAAGGTTTTTTGGTCATCCAGTCTAATGACGGAACTTTTTAAAAGCACCACAACCTCAATCATTTCCGAGCGAAATGATTTTACATTTCCAGTGATGTAAAAAGGCTTTTGGTCCACTTGTGTGTCCACTTTACATCATCAGTGCTCTCGGGCTGCAGTGGAGTTTAGCTGAACTGGTAGGACTCAGTCTGAGATGTGGAATCATTTAGTTAAAACCAACACACGCACACACACACACACGCACAGTCATGGGATATAAAAGCTGAACCTTACTGAGCAAATGCTGCATAGTACAATTGGGTAATCTTGACTTCACAGTTCTCTATACTTCATAAAAAAACATTTTAAAAAGAAATGTTCGGATAAGCAGGTTTTAGATTTCTTGCCATTCTATATTACCTATGACCGATTTAAAACACTGCCGCTTAATAGAGGAGCTGCAGTATAGAGGAATATGAGAGGTGAGAAGCACAATGCAGTAACACACACACACACACACACACACACACACACACACCCCCACACACAGCGCCTCTCTCATCCCTCAACACAAAAGGAAGACTAGCAAGGATAGCAAAAGACTTGCTCTGTTGATATATAACGCATTAATACTGCTTCAACTAATAGCGCGGCTCTCCCTAGTAGTCGATGCCTTGGTCGTTGTAGTGGCCGCTGTAGTCGTCATGGTAACTCCCTTGGTACTCCTCTTCCTGGTACTCGGCCTGATAGTCACTGTCGCTGATCTCGGAGCCGTTGGTGCCGGTGCCCTGGCTGCCGTTGGCGTGGACGACGGCCGCGTCCGTGGAGGGGGCGCAGTACTTGGGGTCGTAGACTTGCCTGCCCAGCCCGTACACGCTCATGCCCTTCTGGGAGGCCACCTTGTTGGTGCCCATCTGCAGAGAGATGGTGGAGTTGTCCAACGGTTGGACCGCCGTCTTCTGGTCGAAGATGTCTCTCCGGGTACCCGGTGCAGACATGCCGGCCTAGAGAGAGAGAGGGAGAGAGAGGGAAGAGCACAGTTCAATGACAAAAAAAAAAAGGATTTAAGGACCTGGAGAGTAGGTTGTGTCAGTAGGATTGTTGTTGTTGACGTTGTTGAGGCCGTATACTCCAACGCTAGGAATCTAGCACTAGGACCCTGGAGCGGTTATTTTCTGCATTAGCGCTAGATTCGGCAAAGTTCACATCGCTCCAGAACAACTGAACAACACACACTTATAATAATTTAATGCCTCCCCTCATAAAATTCCAGACATTTTAAGACATTTTTAGGCCTTGAATATGGAAAACTAAATTTAAGACATTTTAAGACTTTTTAAGGTCCCACGGGTACCCTGATAGAGTGGTCACAGTTACTCCTATACTGTATTTTCTAGTACATGTAGACAGAGAGACAGAGACGGACAGACAGAGACGGACAGACAGAGACGGACAGACAGAGAGATCAAAAGGTTGTGTGTGTGTGCCCATGCTCTCCACTTCTATCTCACGTCAGGTGCGTTGGAGATACCTGACTGGCTCCTTTGTTAGTGCCCATCTGTAGGCTGATGGTGGTCTGGTCGTACGGCTTATCTGTCTGTGTCTTTGGGTCGTAGAGGTGTCTCCGGGTGCCATAGGCAGTCATACCCGCCTGGCTGGCACATTTGTTGGTTCCCATCTGGAAATATTGGAAAATAAATCACTTTGTCCACAATACGCCACAAGACAACATAGCAGGGCTCCACTGGTCTGATGGTATATTAGATGGTGCGTGTCTAACCTGAAGTCCAATAACACACTGGCCTGCCTTCATCTTCTCATCGTCAAAATGTCTCTCCTGTTTATCTGCATATTTCACTCCAATATCAACTTTTGTGTCAATTCCTTTGGTTTTTGCCTACAAAAAGTAATACATTAACATTACAAACAAGGATATGCATGTCCACGTGTTTTAAAAAGGGACACGTGAAAATGTTAAAAGACCAGAAAGAAGTGCGAGGAAAGACCACACTGGGTCTCCGGTGCACGTCAGAGGTGAAGAGCATACCATGCTGGCCAGGGCTAGAAGTGTAGTCTGGACCTGAGTCATGTTTCCATTTTCAAAGAGGTCATTGGCTTCAAAGATGTCATTGGGCTTCAAGCCATAGGCCAAGATAGCTTTGATGAAGTTCCCAAGGTTCTCCAACTACAGGAAGCACAGGGTCCAAACAGAATGTAATAAGATACAAGACATGATGTCAGTAAGGTAAAATGCTGCTGAGTAGGACTACATATCCCAGCAGCACGTGACGGCAGGGCAGAACAGGATGCCACAGAGCCATTACTGGGCTATTTCTGAAGGCACGTCTCTCCTGTCCAGGACACCGAATGCCTCGCAGAACAAAGGTCTGGAGTTGGATAAGAAGCAGGTGTAACTACCTTATGCCAGTTCAACTGAGAGTGGTTGATTTTCTTTATGGCTCCTGGCTGTAGCTTGTTTATTAACCTAAAATTAAAAAAAGATTAGAAAACTCTATTAAACATTTTTATTACTATAAAACAAAAGCTGCTTACAAACATTAGGGATATAAACAGGCCCATCGTGTCTGTATATGCCTGATCCAGAATGTCCTGAAGATGGAGGATACTACCATGTGACAACGGACAACGTGTCTGTCCGAGCATGTCGAGTCATCACCGCGCACACACACACACACACACAGCACTTACTCGCACAAGATCACACCGTCCTTCAGGCCCTTCTGGAAGTTGTCTCCGATGGGCATCCCAGTCACTTCCTCGATCCAGAAGCGAAGCTCCTCCTCCTTTTGTGGGTCATATTTCTGAGCAATCTAAACGTGGACGAAACATGAGCAGAGGTACAGATCACATTCTGTACCTACAGCTAAAAGTGTGTATTATAATATTTTATGCCTTTTGCTGGAATGATCGTGGTATGTAGAGTGCTCAGGAAGGCATTGTAGCTGCTTGCAGATGGCAATCGTAGTAATTATATACTAGCACGCAACCCCATCGTTTTCAGCCCTGTTAAAATACATCTACTAATCAGCTAATGGAGATATTTGACAGACAGGACACCAATCTCTCCAAGAAATGTCACAGAAATCAAAGACTCATATAGAAAATGTTTACAATATACCATTACCAATGCCACAAGCATAATTCAGTCTCTTCCAACTGAAAGGAAAGAAGCCATGCTCAGGCCGTTTGGTTGGGTTTTTGTTTTCATCAGACACTTGATTTATATGATCAACAAATCCAATCGTGCACCAGAAAATAGACCCTCTCTGACTGGTAACTGCTGTTTCTATAACATTAGTCCTTAAATAACTTACTTCATTTGACCTTTGCCAGCTGGCAGCTAGAATTCATGAAAGTTTACAATCCAACTGTGAGCATATTTACCCCTATGAGGTGCAAACAACACAAACACTCGACAAAACGTAAAGCCTCCATTCCACGGTAATTATCCCAACTGCCAGTAAAACAAGAACCTTCCGAACGAATCCATCTGACATTAGCGCAGAGCTAACGTGAAGGCGAAAGCCAGCGAATGGCATTTCTCTCTGGTGTGCCGTTTCAAGGACGGCTTCAGGGGTCAGCATCTCCACTGCCAGAGCTGATGGAGTCATCAGACCCGAGTGAGCAGGAAGCTCCCTGAGCCAACTAAGACAGATTGAGCAGGAGTACACTTTGCCCCGGAGCCCCTCCCGCCCCTCCCGCTCCCCAGACGCTGCACGACGAACAGAAGCCGGTGTGAAATACCGCTCATCCTGCCTGACCTGAAGCACAGGTCTGGGATACGTGGTTAAAGCTGTTAGATATTGTGTAAAGTGCATCAAAGTGAAAGAATGAGGGCATGTGCCAGGTGTGAGGAACAGACACACCTCCGGCCGTCTCGCTTATAAACAATACAAGCTGGTCAACAGCACCATGTTTATTTAACACTGAATCTCAAAGAGGAGAATGTGCATGTGATGTGCAGGATGCATGAGAAACAACAACAACAACAACAACATTACATTTGGAACCGAAAAGGAAGTATTTCCCCCACTTCTGCTTGGCCGACACAAGGTTAGTAAGGCGGTCCGAGTGAGTAATACAAGGCGATACAGAACAGCTGGTGTTGGAGTGCTCTTATAAACATATGGTCAACGGTAGCCTCTCCAACCAAACGCCTTCAGGCCCTCGTTATGCTGCTTTCAATCCCTCTTTTCAGTGCAGAGGAGGCGCGTTTTGGCCCGAGTTCAGTGAAATCGCTGGTGCCTCGCAAAAAGCCCGTCCGCTGGAATGTGAGGGCAGTCACCAGGAAAAAAAGAGGAAGAAAAAATAAAAACACCACCATAGGGCACGCTCACTCCCCATGTGCAATCTGAGGTCACACATGAAGCCTCCTCACACATAATGACAGACAAAAGGCCAAGAGCCTTATAAAAGTCTCTCATTCTCAAAAAGGGCAAATATGGAGTTTTGTTCCACAGGTTTCAAAAGACCGACTGTTCTGTGCGTCTGTGTGCGCGCGATATTTAAAGGTTACCATGGATTCAGGTTCTCTCACACAATTACAGGCTCCTCACTGGACCAATTAATTTAGAAGTTAACTGATGAACTAGAACATCAGCAGAACAGACACTCCTCTATGTGGCAGGGAGATTACAGGGCCAGATCAGAGGGCAGGAGTTTCTCACTTCTTCCAACAGTCGTCCTCCGGGAGCACGGCCAACGCCAAGCCCAAAAAGTCCCAGTCAAGATCTCCTTTCTTGGCAAGGTCATTAAAATTTCTGGAGCAAAATCCAGAAAGTTCTGCTCCAGAGATGAACTGCATCTTCACACATGAACAGGACATCCATCAGGACAGAAGCAGACACAGGCAGTCCAGGCTTTCATGCAACATTATCGGACATGAACTTACATCCAGCTTATGATGCAATTGCAAAAGGCAGCAAAAGAAAATATTCATTTTGTAGACGCCACACTAACATGGCATGGTAAGGTGAACAAGATGAGTGTCATAGATTACAAACCTACAGATGTCTTGACTGAAAATATTTTTAAAGTACTGGACAAAGTGTATACGGACATTCCAACATGTCATGATTAATATTTAACCGCCAGTTAGCACGAGGACACGTCAACAGGAAGATAGATCAGCTGTACGCGGGGAATCAACCAGAACCGTTTACACATGAGCAGAACCTGAACACAGCTCACAAGACAGTTCTCGATCTCATTCACTCGACGAATGACGACACCACAAAAAAGTCCTTGAACCCTCAAGTACATCGGTCTTTAACAGGCAGACAGTGTAGATTAAACAGGCACAATAACCGAAACAAAACAGACTCCTTAGACAACACCGTCCGCCTGGCCTTCAAAGCTACTTATAACGCATCTTAAATCAAGATCAGGAACACTTATGGGGCGTGTAAAAGACGGTCTGCTTAAAAGCCTCGCAACGGATGTGGGGGGCCTAAAGCGTAGCAACAATGGCCTGAGGAAACGGACTTTCCTGTCCAACTCCAAATGGCAGTAGAAGGCTGCAGCTGGTAACTCTCCACACAGCCTGATCCGATCCAGGAAAAGATCTGCTCATCAGCACATTACAGGGAAAGGCCGCAAGAGTGCCGGGCCACCTGGACACTCCATCTACACGAGTCAGAAAAGGTGGTGTACGACAAAGCCGTGATCAGAATGTGGCATTAGGAAGGAATGGCCTGTGGGTCACCGCGCTCAACCCAATGCGGTTACACCCAAAACCATGCACACATACTGTTCTCCAAACACTACAGCCCCCAGAATGCCCCTGTGCTGCACTCTGTTACACGGTGACATGCAAAAAGCAAGAAAGCGTAGATGGAGAGAAACATGAACCTACTACAGTGATAAAGGGATGTTTCTCAAACAAAACAAAAAAAAAGACAGAAGGTGTATTCAATCTTATAAAGGGTGCGAGTTCACGCATTGTGCAAAACAAAAAAGCCATCAACCTGAGAAAACACTAAAATCAGTCACAGCAGTAAATGATCACAATACCACAACAGCCATTTTTATGCCACGTCAAGCCTCTTCCCTAAAGCAGATGCATTTCAGGCAGATCCAGCACATTTCTCTGGACTGTTTGCTAACTGTCCCAACAACCCCCCCACCCACCCACCCACCCACCTACCCACAGGCAAACATTATTCAATGAAAGTCAGCCACTCACCCCTCCCCCAGAGATCTGAGGACTCAAATATAACTCATTCTGCAAGATGACGTGTCCATACGTAAATAATTTAGACAGACTAAAGAAGGCAATGTGTAACTTGTGATAACTGTAAAATGGGGAAGTGATGTGTTTTGCCGATAAAATGGTAATGACTGACCCTCGAGGAAGATATTACATAACCAGTAAGGGGCAGTGTGTGAGTGTGGAAACATGTGATACTGAATTCATCCTTTCACCAAACTTAATCATCCCAGAAATTATGTGCAAATAGGAGGACTAACTGATAGAAAAGATAACAGGAACAACAGATACTACGATACTAAACTATACTGAAAGTTCTCAGTCTACTTCACATTCTTCTCACGAGCAACAGAATCAGAAAACAGAATACACAATCAGCATTGAGTAATGAACTTTCCCATCTACTACTGAAACTAGAAAACACCAACAAGCCTCCAAAAGCACACGACCCATGGAGAAGGTCGGAAAATAAAATGTTCCCGAGAAGGATGTTCTCCCCCGTACTCCTGAGAATAATTTCAACCAGAACATTTTACAAATGTCACAAAAGATGCAATAAAGCGGAGAATGACACCAGCTGCTAAGTGGTCAGTGTTATACACTGCTAAGCTTTGTAAGACATTCACATGTTTGTATATAAAACAACCAAAATCCTGCATAAGCACAATGTCTGTGTCTGGTGTAGAATTACTGACATTATGAATGCAAAATGAGAAACCACAAAGATATAGAACACAAACTCACATTCTACAAGAAAATCTGTAAAACTAAAGAGGTAGAGGGGAAAACGATTGCTTTGAGGGTTTCACCTAACTTCACATTCTTTACTATAGATTTGTTTGGCTTTCATCATGTAAAAAAAACAGTAATGGACAAAGAAAATGGCTCTCATATTATTTAAGAGTAAAGTGCTCTCCCAGGCAGGGCTTGGCAGAAGACCTTGGATCACATGGTTCAGAGATATCCTTGGCCACAGGAGGTAAGCCAGTGGAGCCACAATACAGCTTAACTGTGCTTCCGCACACATCCCAGGAGCAAATCCATCACACTGTAGAAAGCTGCCTTTTTAAACACAGTGTTGTGTGAAATCAGTTTCTAGGGGTTAAAGCTTTGTGCTACCAAACGTTGGTGGGCATGTTTCTCCGTGGGACCACGTACCCCTCTGACTCTGTAAACCTCAGAGATCAGGAATGTTCTGAATTCCTGGGTTTTAAAAAGACTTTTACTAAAAAAAAAACTCCCACAACACTGACTGCAAAACACAGAGTTAGCATACTAGACTGCATCCAAACATTTCTGAATATTCAGTAAGACTTGCAAAGTCTGTGGCTACTAGAAATCTGCACTCAGGGTTAAGAGGTCACATATAAAGGAACTCATATAAAGGAACTCTGCCCACACTATTTCTACCATGGTTTCACACAAGCACATGAAGTGCACCGTTAAGATGAAGTGAAGCAGCTCGTATTTGTCGTGGTGTATTCTCTAAGGAGGGAGGGTGCACACGTCCAACAACCAGATTCAACGGACTTCATTTATCCGCATAATTACACTTTTATACTGTTTTCGACTGACATGAAATAAAGCCGTTGGCTTTTCGACATGTGGGCCTACAAATATCATTAATGCCGCAGAATTACAACAAAATATTAAAACAAACTCAAAATCTCCAGATTGACACCATAGTCCGTTAGTCCACACACAGTGGGCTGTTTCTATTATACGGTTTAGTAGATAATACTTTACATTAAAGCACAACCACATTTCTACTTTATCCCTATGAAAGTTTTCCTCCGTTCAAAAGAGCACTGAAGTTACTCTGGCGTTTGGACCCGGTTTTAAGGGAAGGGTTTCCGAATAAAAGCACAAAAGCTGCCTGACGAGACACGGGACAACTGATGTTTTACGTGCACGTTAAAACTGCAGACTGCAGTGAACTACTACTCTACAATTCACACAAATATTAACTACATTTTACGCCGAAGAAAATGTTCATTTCGACGTACCTTGCTTTTAACTTCTGCAGATAATCCGTAGGCGGGTCCCTTGTTGAACTGGGTCATGGTTCCGTGAAGTTTCTTTGTGTCAGTGTGTATCTGGCAACAAAGTGGTTTTAAAAATGCGGTTTCAAATCACAGTCGAGGTACTTCGGCAGTCCACTACGGCACAGCCAAAAGACATTAAATCCGCTCGGGAGGTTCGGTGGGGCCGCCTGCGCTCGCTCGGGAAGTTCTGGCCTCAGTAGATCACTTTTGTGAGGAGAAATGTCGCAAGATCCCTGACGGATTTGTGTCGGCCAATCACAGCGCTCCGGCGTCATACTCGCGGATCTATTGTTACAGCGGCGCTGCGGTCGGGATCTACTGACTGCTGAGATTCCAAACATTGCTGAGCGACCTGAATTATAACATAATCGTTATGCGCTTTTTTGGATATTTATCTGCATACGACGATGTATTATTTCACGGCTTAAACAATGGTTCAGGCTTGTATGAATTGGCTGTGGGCACATTTTACCTTCTAAGGTTGTAATGAGGACGTAATAGAACATAGAGCCCACTGAGTCTGTTTTTTTAAAGGTATGTGCAGTGTGGATCACTTGTACAGACCTTTCCAAATGTTGGTGCATGCGGTTGTGTGCATTTAGTAGTAATTATGTGTGTACACTACAGCATGAAATTGAGGTTCCATATAATGACAGTATTTGAACATATGAACACTGAGGGAAATAAAATCTAAAGCTCTAACAAACTCTGAGCGTGAGGTTCAAAGGAACAGTAAAAGTCCAAAAATCTCCAGCAGTAATGTAGAACTCTGAAGTTAGCCAGGCGAGATAAAACATAGGTTTTCTGATCGACTATGATAGGTGAAGGGACAAGCACAGAACATATCAAAGGTGCTGAGGTGATCCGTAATACAGGACGTATACTTTATTTTCCAGTTATCTTTCAAAGCATTCTGCGGATAGCCAGCGTGTCAGGAGATAATGTGACTTATGATGAGTACGCAGAAGGGTGACCAATCACCTTTTATTATACACATTCCAGCTTTGAATTGGATCACTTTAACATGGGTGTTGAAACACTGCCACACCAGTCTCTCCCACTGCCGTTGACCATCACTGCAGACAGCTGCCGACAACTTCACTCTTCCTCAAAATACTGCAGGCCCGCTCAACAAACATCTCTTCTTCCTGGTGGTGATGTACAAACTTTTAAAAAATCCTGTTTCACATCAGTCATAAGCTTCATGTCTTAAACTCTGAAACTCTCTTAATGCAACATTCCAGCTGTGCACCTTCTTGTACTGATCAAACCCTAGAATGTGGTATAGAGCAAACGCAGTGACTTAAGGGAAATGAAAATACACACTAACAATGATGTGACCTTCATGAACTCGTCAGGGAGGGGTAGGCCCACTCAAGTCAGTATGACCAGCACGGTCATGTACATTCTAAAGTTCTTTATTACTCTACCAAAAACATGGTAACCAAAATAGCATCTTGGCTCTATAACCCAGATGTGAGTGCTGAATTAGCTCACCAAAGAATTCAGGCCTGCCCCCTCCCCCCCTCTCTCCATACGCTGCCAGAAAAACAAAACATCTCAATTATTCACGCTGCTTCCTCTGGCCATCAGCAATCTCAGCATGGGAGCAAGAGCACAGACAGGAAACGCTCCACAATGCGATTGCACTACGCACAGGACTTTGGGAACACAAGGAACACTGCAAATCTTACATGGAGGGAGGCAATCAATTATTCTCAGCCACTCTGTTTAATACACTTTATTTTTATAATATATAAAATCTGCACAATTCTTCTGATATTCTTTAAAAACACAATCATCCCAACTGGAAACATTTCTCAGATCGTACACATCTTAAAAGCGTGCTCAGTGGTGTAGACCTGTCTACACTATTGCTACAGAAATGGAATAACAGATGGATCCAGAAAGCCTGCGAGCAAACACGTAGACCTCGGCAGACTGGTGCAGTCATCGTCCTTCAGGCCGAACCTTCACCCTAACGGCAGTAAGCGCGGTGATGTTTCTCCATGACCTTACGCTCCACCATGACTCCGTGCACGGGGGTTCATCTGGCCGCAGCGCAGAGCATTTTCTTCTCCCCATTTTTCAGAGAGCATGAGTGCTCTTTTTAGAAGCCTCCTTCTGGACAACACTTCTACTCCCAGTTTCAGTTCAAAAGCAGAAAACCCGGCTTAGATAACACAGAACCATTTATTCAATATCAACTTCTCCTGTTCACTCACTCTGTACAGAAAAATGTGTTTCATTGTCCCAGTGCAACACGAAGCTCTGTATTCCAGCAATAACATCTATACAATTCTGCATCTTTTAAAATGACAACAGAAGACACATGACCCACCGATCTTAAATGTGCCACTGTGATAGTGACACGTCCAGTCAAGTTTCACTCATACTAGTCTTCCAATGTAGATGGACTTGGGGTATTTGGCCTGTAGCGGCTGCCACTGCACAAAGAAGTAGTCGGCGAGGTGGTAGAGGATCTGACCAGACAGAGAAAGGCTCTCCACACGACAGATACTCTCCACATACACCAGCAGCACTCTCTTCAGGCCCAGGATCCCCAAGAGCAGTCCAGCAGCACACAGAGGCACGCACGTCCCTGGCCCGTTACACAGCACCTGCAGCACACACACACACACACAGGATTGCAATTACACACATAGGATTGCAATTACACATATTTAGGTCATTCCTACTAAACAGAATTAAAAGGGTAACGCCGTGCATCTGTAAAGTGAGGGTGAAAGGCTGCGTGTGACAGCTCTCCTCAGAGAGAAATACGAGAGACTGTGGACTGCAGAGAAGGAGCTGCACAGGAAGGCAGTCAGACTGCTGTGGAAAGAGGCCATGGAGTCTGGAGAATCCATCACCGCTCTGAGGGCTGAACCCTGAGCAGGGGGTGCAGAGACGCTGGAAAAACCTAGGCTTCCTTCGGCGGGCCGCCGAGACGAGACCATGACGAGACGAGACCGAGATGAGACCAACGCATTGGACAGAAACCAAAGAGAAAACTAAACGTGACCAGTGACAGTGAGAAGATCGAGAAGCTCCGAGTTTCACATATAGACATGAATGCACTCAGATTTCTGGCTCTGGAAAGCGTAGACCTGAATTCTACATCACAAACGTAGAGGCAGGGGAGTGGTCACATCCCAGCCACACACATGCAGAAGCTGAGTGACTGGAGAGGGCGGGGCCTCGTGGAGAAGTTGAGTGACTGGAGAGGGCGGGGCCTCGTGGAGAAGCTGAGTGACTGGAGAGGGCGGGGCCTCGTGGAGAAGCTGAGTGACTGGAGAGGGCGGGGCCTCGTGTGGAAGCTGAGTGACTGGAGAGGGCGGGGCCTCGTGGAGAAGCTGAGTGACTGGAGAGGGCGGGGCCTCGTGGAGAAGCTGAGTGACTGGAGAGGGCGGGGCCTCGTGTCTGCTCTGCCTCAGACGTATTTGCACTTCACGTGTTGCTGCAGGTCCATTTGGGGATGAAGTCATTGTCACCCAACAGTGACAAAACTGAACCCAGCTCTATGGATGACTGCACTCGTGTATTTGAGCATTTGGTATGGGTGTCTGCCAAGTTGTGAAAAGGCCATTTGGAACCTCTGCCAGGAAGGCGTAAATCTGAAAGGACATAATGTTTATTTTCAGCACAAAATAAATCATAAGCTTTTAAACATTCTTGCCCTATAATCATTCAGAAGCTAGTCAAAGCACTGCATAGCAGCATGTCCACAGGAAGGAAAAGCAGTTTGTAACACTATCAAAAACTCTTGTACGCAGTGAAAGGAGCCTTTGCAGTCAGTCATGACGAGACACAATGCCCTACAATATCTGCGGTCTACGGCACTGGGGTATCTCCCAGTTCCTGAGGGAAAAGAGCCCAATAACTGCAATAAAAAAAACACCCCAAAATTCCTGACGTGTCTCCATATACCTGCCTCTCCAGGGCTGAGCCCTGATTCCACACCTTAGTGACTCACCACACACACATACGAGGATTCTTTGTACAGATACCAAAACACTCACTCACCAAAAGTAGGCCTGCTCTCTCACAGTACTTGGCTCTGATTCATACACTCCCCATCAGTGAGGTAATTTCTCTCAGGTCATCTCACAGACATACAATAACCACTTCATTTGCCAGGTCTGTGAGCTCAGGGACACGGGTTGAACCTCTTCGATTAACACCTTTAAAAGTGGCTGCGTGTTCTATCCCCGTGTGCTACAGTGCGTATGTCTGTACTGTCTCCATTCACTCCTCCACAAACATTCCTTACACACGGTTTCCTGATTCCCAGCAGGTTAAACAGCTGTAAAGGAGGCATCTGACGGCAGGCCGATGACGTCTTGTCCTACGGCACACTGAACACACTGCATCACAGCGTGTGGGAGCAGGTGAGGGAGCGTGTCAACCTGTGTCATTTCCTCTCAGACAGGGTGAGTAAACTCTGACCTGACTAAAACAGGTGTGGAGGCCCATAAATGCCAAGACCCTTCTATCCAAGCTGTAGTTACAAGATAAAAGACTTGGGAGGATCCAGAAGGCTATCAGACAGATACCTATAAATCACTTATCAATCTTCCCCACACTCAGAGACAGAGATTAACTAGACATGCAGCTGGCAAACACACATACACATTCATCCCCATGGGCTGTTTTTAACCGCAAGGGTGATCAAGAGTGTAGGCGGGACAAGGTCCTGAAATTCATTCAGACACAGACGAGCTCAAAGTGGACGGCCATGCCTGCTGTCCTGGTTGAGGGCCAGACGCTCCGTGTGGAAGTCTTCCTCTCACCGACTGCGAGCACGTTTGGACAGCCGGTTCATATAGCCCGCGTTTCTGTTATTGTTATGTCTGACAGCCTGCATAAAATCAAGCGCAGATGGAACAAAACTACACACACGTTGGCCAATATTGATTGTTACAATAAATATATAAATAAATAAGCGGTTGATTTAAGACATTTTGGCCATGCACTTTGATGACCAGGATACCGCTGGTCTCACATTTCTAAAAAGACATTAATGAAATCAGATCCGAGCGACAGTCCTGCACATACACGTCTCGTTTTGCAGCGCTGGTGCGTGTTTAACTGTAGATCCAAGTTCTACGTCTCCCAACGCTGCCTGATGGATCCTTCCGCCACTCCAAGCATCATGAGGCAGGAAACAAAAAGAAAATCCATATTGGAATCTGCCTTAAAACAATCAACAGGCCGCTCCATTCCATCCCCTAACAATTTCCTTATAAGGTTAAGATGAAACATATGGGGCTCAGACACTGGCCCGAACGTTCAAAGAAAGAAAGAAAAAAAAGAAAGGGTGGAAAAAGCAGGAGGCGGAACCCTGAGGAGCGTAGCCGCATGGGGCCGCGTGGGGCCGCTGGGCCAGGAGCCGGGCTGGAACCCCACCGGGACGGGGCCGCTCACCGTGCTGCTCCCCGACCACCGCCACTTGGTTTTGGAAACAGTACGACCTGCGTGACCCCCTCCTCTCCGTGCTCCTTGTTTTTCCACACGAGGAAAAGCGGGGCCCCTCCGGCACGCCAGCCAATGGAAGTTAAATGTCTCTTCTTTTTTTTTCTCCCCCCAAACTTTTTGTATGCGTGGATGTTAATTCTTCTCTCTGTCTAGCACTGGAATTTATTGAAGGCTCCAACTTAGTCAAACAGACACTGTGAACTTGGGAAACTGTGCATTTTTCCTTGTTCCCCCACTCACTTTTAATATAATTAAAATGTACTAATATAAGCGCACTTATAAAATGCTTTAATGAGTAAGGCAAACTTAGTTGGTAAATTAAGTTACTAACAAGCTCAAGTTTTCCTCATTTTCACTATGGTCATGCTGAATTAACTAATCTAAAGATGTAGCCCATGGAAATAAAACACAATCATCAATTGATACCCGCTGAATACATTAAAGCACAAATTCATATGGCACATCATAGTTATAGCACAAAGTGGCCTTTCACTACGGTGCTTATGTAACCCACCTTCTCAATGGCTCTAAAGCAACAGTAGTACTTGGCTTGAGCCGAAGCCCACTGGCTTCAGACAGACTGTATGGCATTAGGCAGCGTCTGATGAGACACCGTCAGCCCCTTGGATTGTGCTGACACATCTGGAGGTGGAGCGCAGTGCTGACGGGTGCCTGTGATTCACGCCCTTTTATGGCAAACCAATGTTTGAACCCCCCCCCCTCCCCCCACTCCCAGGCCTGACCCCCCAACACCCCCCCCACCCCAAATTCCCTCAGATTCCTCTCTGGAATGCGGCCCCCACAGCTGAAGTGCTTCTAGTCGACATGCTCAAGTTTGGTAAAAATAAACAGAGGGGAGCTTTAAGTCACACTGAGGAATGCAGCACGCCGCGTCGACCTGGACGTGAGACGTCACAGGGGGACGCGATCCCACGAAGAGTCTCCCCTAACTTAGCACTTCTATATGAACACAGTCCGAAGACCACGTGGCACGAGCTAAAGATGTGGGAGTTCTCTAAAGAATGAGGCTCTTTTAAGCGTTACACGTAAAGATTAGATGTACAGACCCATCTACTTACATAGTTAGCTCTATTAGCAAATAAAATTGAAAGTGGTTAAAAAACTTAACAAAAAGTGCAACAAAATCTCTAAAGTAACTCCATTCCACACCATACAAGGCAGCCTGGCTATCTGCACTTATCTCCACCCGACCTCTCTTCTAATCAGCGCTGAAAAGAACAGAGGAAGAGGATGACCACATGTGAAGAAGGGCTGCTAATAAGAGGTGAGCACGCAGTCATGTCAGGCTGCTTCCCTGTGCTGAACTCTCACAAGGAACTCTCCCTCCCTCCCTACACACACCAGCTCTCCCTTCTTTCTCTCCTCTTCTCCTCTACTCTCAGACACTACCTGATTAATCACATCGCTTCACATCCCTTGGCAATGACAGTGGAGAAGCCTAAATGGGTTTAATCCCACCTCTCCTGAGGAAGAGCAGGCCAGCGTCACAGCTGGGCCGAGGAGCCAGTCAGGCCCCGCCACATCCGGAAACACCACCCCACTCACTCCCACTCACACCATATGACCTCAGGAGGAGGGGCAGGGGGAGGGGCAGGGGGAGGGGCAGGGGGAGGGGCCGGGGTGTCACTCATCCTCTCCACTCCAGCACTCTCCTTCTTATCTTTCTACATATACTCTGCTTTTTATCATCCTACTTTCACTCAACTGGAGACAGAATGAGAAATGCCAGATGTTTTTGATTTTTTGAATCACGGATGTGCCTTATATGGGATAGTGCCATTCTCCTCTCACTAGATACATAACAACACCAGGCTTTGAACAATTGGAACGTGGATATTCAAGGTGGCATGTGTGACCTGAAGGAAGAGAAATCCTACAATTATGAGGGAAAATGCATATTTGTAAAATATGTGACTCTAAAAGAGATCAGAAGTTTAAAAAAAAGGGATGATTAATGTGCTCATAGGTTAATTCTGTGTTGGGTTCCAATTATAGGAACCTTTGTTTTTAAATACTTATGACCATATAAAATGATGGCTATTTCAAACTTTAAAATATACATATATAATGAATGAAATCACATCTATACATACTTCATACATGACAAACTATGTACATAAAAGTTCCCTGATTCTTTTATCAGGAAGATATTTAACCTATCTTGCAAAATATTATACGATTTAAGTGAAACTATTCCCTATATATGATGTGCATTAGGGCTTAATTAGTAACCACGCAGGAGGATTTAATTTTGATTATAACGTCGAGCTTTTCTGTGTGGCACTCATAACCTTCTGTTACACAAGTGCCAGACAGCAAGCACAAGGCCTGTGCAGAAAACATACAGCAAGATAAAAAAAAGAAAAGTACACAACATCGAGGGGTGATAGCATAAAACACAACGTACTCAAATATAAGATAATCCAAATAAGTGACAAATGTGAGATAACATAAAACTACAATATCAGTCCTTCGTCATCAAAATAGATCTGAAGCCATCTAAAAGCAAATCTCTTTTGTTACGAATCTGAATCATATTTTGTCAATTGTGATTTTTACACCCCAATCGAAATTTGTCCTCCGCTTTTAACCCATCTGTGCAGTCAGAACACACACACACACACACACTGATTACTAGGGGGCTGTGGATCACACGTGCCCAGAGCGGTGGGCAGCCCTAGCCCGGCGCCCAGTTGGGGTTAGGTCCCTTGCTCAAGGGCACATCAGTCATGGCCTGTCTGGGAATCGAACACGACCCTCCGGTCACAAGACCAGTTCCCTACCACCAGGCCATGACTGCCCTTGTAGGTGTGTAATAAGAAGTTGAAGTGTTGGGAAATATGGGCAGAGGTGGGGAGCATCCTTACCACATCAGGTCTGAGCCTAAACACCAGTGGGACTGAGTAGAGCAGAGAATACAGCGTACTGAGCACCGAGGAGGTCCACGACTGAAGAACTTCTCTACTGCGAGGGATCCGATGAATGGTGAACTGAGTGGAAACAAGGAGAGAAGTAAAGATGAGTGGGACGTAATCGATGTCTGTTTCACTGCACTTTCAATACTCAAACAAGATTAACAGCATCAGCTGTGTTTCACACAACTGCCTGATCAGGCTGAAAGTTTCTGCAAAACTCCAGCGAGGTCAAACGAATCTGAAGAGTCACAGAAAGGGAAACTCTGCCATCTGGTGTTCGTAGGCGAATGTGCAGCCCGTATGAGACGCTATATGCTGGACATTTAAATGACCTCTCGTTGGACGCCGCCCGTCTGTCTGGACGTCTCAAACGTGCGGATCTTGTCCTCACTCATCCCGTCCGAGTCTGCGATCACATAATGTCGTGGGCTGTAGGACGGGGACAAACCTCCCAGCAAACGGATGATCTCGCTGGTGTGTCCACCTACGAGCCAAACACACACACAACTGACTCAAGACGGGTTCATGTCGTGTGCAGTACTCCTGACACCACCACACGGCCACCGGACCGGATCCGTGTGGATCACACGTCCGTCTCACCTGACCCGGCCACCACCAGGACGCACACCGAGCCTTTCTTGCCCGGCCGGCACCCCGTGCGGCCCCGGACCACCACCACCACCCGGACCAGAACCACCACGGCCAGGAACATGCAGCACAGGACTGCCCAGCCCGCTGGAGCCATCACGGCGGGCGAGCCCGGACCCTGCGTGGTGTGTCTAGAGGTCCAGCGCCTGTTCCCGAGGTGCAGGCCCGGACATGTAAACAACACACGGGGACTCGCTACGAGGTGAGCGGAGAGTCGTGGTGTCTAATTCAACACCTCAAGAGCATTAAACATCACCTCAAGAACATTTAATGTACATTTAGTGTACGTCGCCACAAACGTGAAATCTGGACGTTGATAACGTTAAACGGCGATAAACTACGAGATATTAGACGAACGGCGCCCGCTTCCTGCGGCGCTAGCTAAGCTAAGCTAACCGCGGTCGTCATAGCAGCGTCTACGGAAGAAAAGAGAGGCCAATATTCGCGCGTAAAGCGTTTCCGTAACCTCATGAACGTAAAAAAATTATTTTATGGCTTACTTTTTATTTGATAACTAATACGAATGGAAAACGTACATGGCATTGTTATTTTTTTTGTTATTTAGTTATAGTTTTTTGTTTTTAGTAGTTTTTTGTTATTTAGTTATTAGTTATTTAAATAGTTATTTAGTTAATATGTTAATTAATAATTGCTGACAAAAAAGCTAATATTTGTAATAACACTCTGTTGCCATTATTAGTTGTAGAAGGTAGGCTAAAGCTTAGGTAAAAAATCAAAGTCACATTTATTTATATAGCGCTTTAAACAACATATGTTGTCACAAAGCAGTTTTACAAACACATGGGGATTCATAATGAGTAAGCCAGGGGCCACAGTGCCAAGGGAAAACTAGGGAAGGGAGATTAGGAAGAAACATTGGGAGGGCTGAGACTCAAAAGGGAACCCATCCTCCATAAAATGTGTCCAGTTTTCAGTCTCTTAGTGAGCAGATTCACGGCATTGCCACATGTCTGTGCAAATAAAACCCAAATACAAGTGCCCTTGTTTTTATTATTGTTGTCGTTGTTGTTCTTTCTGTTGTTATTTCCAACCAGTCTGCTTCGTATTAGATTCAGATTTGAATTTGGCATTTGGTTGTAAAGAAACTGAAAGAAATTAAATTGTTATTTTAAACTTTTTTAATCTCATGTGCCATTGGACAGAGGTCCTTCACCAGGTGTACAAGCAAAGTGCTTCTGAATGAACAGGAGGAGGAATCAGTATGTATATAAAAAGGCAGATGTTTTAATCATCACATTCATACCATGGAGGTCTTAAGTTCTAAGAGTGTAGATTGTGTCTTTTTCTTTGAGTTTCCTCATTTCATTGCTGCCATAGCAACAACTAGCAATGCAAGCAGAGAAGGTTTGTTAGCATTAAATAGACCTTATGTACAAGGTACATTAGTATTAAAATGCATTGCACAGTAAACAACAAATTCTTAATCCTGATGGTACAAAGGTGTTCAACCAAATGATCAGAGTGATGGCGATTGGTGATTTAGTGGCTGTGTTAATAAATGTACATGTAGCACAGTTGCTAGTTCTAGATCAGTTGCAGGCTACAGTAATATGGTAACTACATGAATGGTCATTGTTTTTGTGTCTTCTGTAGGAGATTAGTTGAGTAACCTTAATAATGGAGGCAGCCTGCAATCCCCATAACCCTCCTGTTCATTCCTTATCCTCTGATTTAGTTGAACCTGTCTTGTTGTCAACCCTCACCTCTGTCCTTGTTATGAAGTCTTGTATGCTTGCCTAGTTTCTGAGCCATTCCTGAATGTTTGTTTAACTTTTTGCATTCACGTTGTGAGTTAGGCCTGTTTTCCCGGTCTTCACCTCTCTGCCTGCTCTGTTTGAGGTTTGTCTGCCTGGTGTTTCTTCTGTTTTGATTCCAAACATGGGGTCTTCTACCACTGTAATCCCTGAATTCTGTCTGCAAGTGAGTCTGACTCTGTCACCGACTCTGACATTCTGCACCATCCTTTAAGATTCAGAAGTGTTTATGTGTAATGCCAGCCAGTTTTATTTTCAGGACAGTAAGTGAGCACTAAATGGATGTTATCTTAACAGTAGATTATGGATGTTGTCAGTAGATTATGGATGTTGTCAGTAGATTATGGATGTTGTCAGTAGATTATGGATGTTGTCAGTAGATTATGTGAGTGAGGGATCAAGTTCTTATAGATCTTGGAATGTGGAGATTTATATTACACATAAGAATGTATGCAAGTATAAATCTGTATGTTTATAATACAGTAGGTCATTTTCTGACTTAACTGAAAGGTTACGTTCATGCACAGATGTGCTGTCAGTGTGTATTTCAGAACTGGGTGGAACTTGGAGAAGGAATAAACAGTTGAGATGTGCATGTAGCATTGTGCATGGGGGAAGAGAGAGCTAGCAGGTAGAATCTCTTTCACACATACAAGGAATTGGATGCTACAGGTAAGAAATAATACTGACATTTAGAGACTACTGACACTTTAAAATATACTGACACTGAAATTATACTGACACTGAAATAACACTTTGTGTATGTTTTGTTTTTGTTTGTTTTTTTTTTTGGTTTTTTTTTGCAGGGTGCATGAGCCATTTTTTCTTTTTGTTCAGGCATCTCCTCCAGCAGCTACACTGAATATCTGAGTGAATGCAATGTATTTATTTTTCATTAAGATGTAATTTTAAATATGTATTAAAATATTGATTAAATTAAAATATTTTATTTGATCAGTGCCTTTGTCTATAATTCTATATATTTACTTTTATTGTGAATGTTTCTTGTTTTTAAACTCTCTGGATTCAGGAAATTCAGGAGCAAGAGAAATAATTTGATATTGGTCAGTTAGTAGGACATGTGGAATTTCCTATGTAAATAACAAATGACAAACATTAAGGATTTGTTGTATTTTAGTATATTCTAGTTTATGTGGTAATACACTGTGGAAATTTGTTTGTTTGAACCAGACATCCTGTTTTGTTTTTAACCGGCGTCTGTTAGATCTGTTGTTTATCTGTTGTGCTCTTCTGATGAGTTAAGCAATATCACATAAACGGGATGACATCATGTCCAACCCTGGTTCAAATATCTGGGGCTGCCCCTAAAATAATGCCTGGATATTTCAGAGCATTTTTCTGAAATTGACAGTCCTAGTCCTAGTCAAATCCATTTTGTCTGTCATAAACTTAAATGTCATTTGTATGTTTAAGCTTGTGCAATTTGTATGCTAAACAATCTTTCTGTATTCTTCCATTCCCTGCTGTTTTGTTCTGTATACATGAACTCAAACAATGGTTGAGGGCAAACTTTTAAAAAACTAAACTCTGTCTTACTTAAAAACTAAACTCTGTTAAACACATAATTTCAAAACTAACTGGTTTTACATTCAGTTTTGATGGTGTGTCTGTTTCATCACCTCACCAGTTGTTTGCAACCAGAACACAAACATTATGCAAAACTATGCAAATTATGCAAAATTGTGGAACACTTTACTGCAATCTCTTCGTCTCTGTCCTTCTCCCTCCACCTTTAAATCTGAACTTCAAATGCATCTTTTCCAACATTTCCACTCTCTGATAACTTGCTGTGTTTTTGATTTGCCTTTGTGTTTTTGATTTGACAGCTTTTGTCTGTTTTTTTTGTCTTATGTCTTGATGTCATCTGAGTTTTGTTTTTTGTTTACTCTGTGGAAAGGAGCACTGAGTATGGCGAAATACAAATAAAATGGTTTATTATTATTATTATTATTATTATTATTATTATTATTATTATTATGAGGTGTGTACTTTGGTGGAACGCCTGCTCACAATTGTACCACCAGGGGGCAGACTCACTTGCCAAGAACTGAAGAAAAAAATTGGTAATCAGAAATTCAATTCTTCTCAGTTCTCTTTCTTATCATCCTTAAGTACTTTTTGTATTCACAGCCCTTTCCCACTTCCTGTCTCTACAAGTACTGCACAAACACGCAGTTATTTTCTCTGTTGGCATGCTAGTAAGATGTATTTTTTAACCACATTCTTTACAGAAAATTCTGGAATAAGAAGACAACCATGCCTGCTAAAGTTTCTATGTCCATCAAAATAGCGTTATTGAGAGCAACAGGGATCCTGTCAGCGTTCCTTCCATGTTGATGCCGTACGATCCTGCAGTTAAATTTAGTTTTGAGCCTTTATAGTCATTTTTGGTATCAATAGTTTCACAGGCGATTCTTTAACAGGCTTCTCTGTAGCAATGCTCACTATACAAGCACAAATCTATACAGATGCCTGTTTTGAAGGTTAAAGGCTTAATCTATAACTGTGACCCACGGTAGTGGTGCAGAACCAGTTTTGTAGCAGTAAGCATCAGGAGACCCATATTACCGTGTTGTCTCACCACTGTGGACCACAAAACCTGTATTGTTGTTGAAACCTGGCACAGGTCTGTTGGATGTACCTACGGGTGTTTATATAACCCTTTGTCCAAAGGGAAGAATCCCATATAATATTTACGATCAAATAACCCAGCCACCAGGTTAAGTTTAAAGAAAGAAAGTGTTTCAGGCCTACATTCTCAAATTTAATCTTAATATAATCCTGATCATACATACGACATGATCATCCCAGAAATGAGTACAATGCCCATCTGAACAAAATATAGCATGCACTGTAAAAAGATAACATTAGTATTTGCTTGAATGCAAGTTATTAATTTATACCTACTGTTTGAACTTGCTGTTTTACATTGATACAATTGATACAATAAATACAAAGTCAGCTGGACATAAATTTGGAATTATTCATCTAATTAACTCCTAATTTTATATATGTACATGTGCATACATGAATCAGTTTTAGTTTGGCAGACAGGTTACTATGGAGAAGGGCGGCATATCAGTCAATTATTATCAGTAAGGAATGTTCAAAGTGGAGTGTTGTATTTCTCTAGGAGTTTTCTAGCTCGACGGGCAGAGTGGTGCAGTGGACACGGATGTTTGCCCAGTCTATGACTTCAGAAACAGGGTGTGAGCCCAGAAAGGGTTTCTAGTAGGTGTTGTGTAATAACTTTGCGGTTTCACAGTTACTTTAAAGGAACTTGGTTACTCTACAACCTGCACTGCTGAAATAACCTGTGTGGGAGTTCCCAGTGTCTGGAAAGAGTGACTGTAAGGATGTTGACACATTATTGCAGACATAACATGTACATATACATCATATAACAGCATATCTAAAAATATGCCAATATCAAGGGGTCAAAGTCCAAATTCTTGTTGGGGTGTTTTATTTGTATCTGCAAAAAAATATTATAGAAAGAAAAAAAATCCATAATGAACTATTGAACTTGTGAATGTCAGAGGCATATTTTAATTACTTTAATTCATACATTCTCGTAATTTAAGTGATGCTGATGAAGAGTGCTGATTAAATAAAGAGTAATGAATACAGAATGTCATGAATATAGGAATGTGATTAATTATATTAGTCATTCTCAGGTTAATTGCCTATAAACAGAAAACAGCATCTAGGTGGGATTCTATACCAGTAAGACCTACCTATGTCATATGCTTTATATAACATGGCTTATGCGTATCTCTGTAGAATTCTGTTTTCTTCTAGCAACTTAAAAAAAATTATATCATGGTAAAAATGACTGCATACATCTAAGAAAACGAGACTCCTATGAGTACACGATGTGTTTAAGAACTTCTGAAACCATCAGAACACTGGTACTAAGCTGTGTCAGCATTTTCAGAAGGAGGGTTAATGGTGTCTGGACTTGTTCCCAGTGCCAGTACTCGTGTGTCCACATGGCGAGCCAAGCTCTCATCACCTCTATCTGTGAGGCCTTCTGGAATGTTCTGGCCATGCCAGTGTACCAGCAATGCACTCAGCACATCTGATAAAGACAGCTTGCACAGTTCACTCTTTGCTATGGTGTGAGCTGTGGCACTCTCAGCGTATTCAAGCTGTGTAGAGTTATTTAAGGAGGACGTCATTGCATGGATATTTGTCCCTCTGAGTCAACTTCCTGTCCAGAGAATTCGAAGAGATGAGTGGGCTATATAGATAACATGGTAGGTGCTTATGGTCCTGGGACAGACTGAAATAGTTCTCATGGTCTTGTTGGACGTGATGCGAGAAACAGCTAAACAGACTAAACGTGTTTACGTGTGAGAACTGGACTTTGTGAGGCTCCGTCTGGCATCACTGTGGATGTGCATCAACAGAACGGACATGGCACCTCCAGAAAGATAGTTTATTGGAATTTGCAAACAATAAGTGTCTGTTTTTCAAACAAACATTAAATAAACAATGGCTCTGTCCAATATTCAACAGTTTATTCATAAATAGCAGCCCAGAGAAAAAAAGTCTAAAATGGAGTTAATTTATTCTGCAGCTAAAATACTAGAAGTGGTCTGTATTAACTGTGTCTTTGCCTTTTTGCTTAAAGTTTACAGTTAAGAGGTTTTTGAGGGGTCAAGCCAGTGGCTATACCAGAAAACCACATTTGTCTCTGGAGAGTTACGAAGAGTGTTGTCCACCAAAGTGTACACTACCAAGCTCGCTGTGTGTGGGACAGGGTGCCATCAAAACTTCACCATAACTTCATACATAAATCTTACAGCCTCGGGAGACTTTTCATGACACTATCATAAAAGTTAATCACCCTCTAAACAACCTCTCTAGACATACACTGCTCTGATGACCAAAGCTACCCATGATGTGTTTGTGATAATTAAGCCATGTCACTGTGCACTGAATGTTTGGAAGTATTTTTTGACAACACCACTGAAGGCAATTTCCAATGCATCTTTTAAAGGAAGGACAAATAATAGCAGGAGCACCACAGCTGTCAGTGGGTCTTGGAGAGAGTGCAGCCCCCGGGGGGGTCTGGGTAGTTACCCTCTAAGCTCTAAGCACTTCACTCACAGCATTTCTGTTTTCCCAGATGATAGAGGCCAGAGGATGTTCAGATGACCTCAGCGGGTGTTCGTAAAAGGACTCAGACAAACTATAAATCCCACATATCAAAGTTAGAATATAATCTCTCTTTCTTTCATTCTTTATTTTTGCATTAAAGTTGGTTTTGGCTTTTGTTGTTGTTGTAGCTGTTGTATGTGGAATCTAAGTCCAAGTCTCTAGTGTTCAAACTAAAGTCACCAGTCCTGAGTCCTAGATGAGACCTCACCAAGTCCTGACCAAGTCCTGTACATAACCCCAAGACAATTCATCAAGCTGAGATCATTTCCAGCTTTTCTCCATGAAAGCATCGCATCATGTTATATCACCAAATATATTAATGCCAAGATATTGATTTAAATGTTTCTTCCAAATGATCAGAACCTTTTCTTAATAAAGTAAAAAATTTAATAATAGTCAGCTGTAAGTCAGTACGCAAGTTGAAGTCAAATCACAAGTCAAGAATATTAGAACACAAATTCTTGTCCAGGACTTAAAACATTGCAGCATGGTTATTTTACAGGTACTCTTTATGCTGGATGGCAAACCTTTTAATTGTTCTTATGAACATCCAAGGCAAGACAGTCTGCTTGATTTTAACGATTTTAACCCCCTATACCTTGTATTAACATGCGTTTTCAGATCACCGTGTATTTCATTTGACTGCATGTCTGTATTTCAGTTGCCTGCACTTGGCTACAAAAGCCAGTGTGAACACAGTACACTTCATTTCAAATGGATCACTCAAACTTTTGGAGGTCATCAGATCTTGACCACATTGAATTTTTGTTTTGTATTTTGTTGTAGTTTTCCTTTACAATACAAATGCACTAACTCAGCTACAAACACATAAGGCGTGGGGATGATATAAGGCGTGGTAACAATTTAGTCAATTATGGAAATATCAAGTTTTGATCACATGCAGAAAGGACAAAAGCTGTGTTTTTGTGGGAAATGGGAAACGATTTATTTTGTTATTTAAATATTGGTATGAATTAAGCTGAGTATGTACAGTGAGACATAATATGACATTTATGACTTACTTTAAGAGAAACTTAAATGTCATAAACACACAGCCTCAGTCGCAGACATGGGGGAAGTGGCAGATTTCATCGTCCATTAAATGGAAGAGCAAAATGTTGTTATCCACGATTCACAAAGTTTTATTGATCTCTTTCCCACGCCTTACTAACTCGTTTCTCATTCCCTCTCCTCAATAAGTATGTGGTTCATTTTATTAAAAAGTTCACCAGCTGGTTCGTAGTTAACTGTTATCTAACTTGTTTAGGTAATAACTCGCTAACGTTAGCTAGCTGTGTATGGTGGTTCTGGTTATTTCAGAGTAGGCTAATGGTTGCTGAACATCAGTAACATCAGTATCCTAGAATATCTGTAACCTAGAACATCTTTCACCTGCTGCCACAGGTTAGAAACGTTTACGACATTTCATAATAAGGGACTGAAAAACTTCACAATACCAGCACACGTTCTGTTTATTAACATGTCTGTAATTATCAAATAAGCAGATAAATTTGATTGCTAATTCAAATAGCAATATGTTACAAATATAATTTAAACTATCACTGTAAAACGCGGCTACAGTTTTATATGTATTATGCATGTGTCATAACTTTTACAATCAAGCTTACAGTAAAGTGAGCTACTGCAATTATATTGGTAGATTTTTTTCAGTGATTATAAGCTAGCTAGTGATGATGTGGACATTAAACAACAACATGTAGATTATGCAGTCTGCACCTAATCACCACAGACAGATGAAAGAAAACATTTAGCTAAATTACACTTTAAATCACTTTTGACCTCTACCAGTTCTCCTTCAAGTTGAAATGGCAAATGCCAATAATTTGAAGAAGAAACCTGGTAGTCTTGTCACATCATGCAAGCACAGATTTGTAAAATTTTGTTTTCACAGTCATGGAACCTGAAACATCTCATATCTAACTTGCAAAGTCATAACACCATAAGAAGCTATTGCCTACACCCTTAGCCTAACTAGTAACAATTTTGAACTCAAGAATCATATTCTTGTAAATTCCACATCCTTGTAAGGACAAAGAGAGAAGGAGATTAAAGGAATTTTCATTCCTTACGAGTGTTTGTTGCTTTCTGCATGACTTTAAAAGCGATTTGGCAAATCATTGTGAACATCTCAGGGGTAATCTAGCAAAATCAGGTCTGCTTGCTTTGTGTAACATCTGGGCAACAGGCCACAGGGTAGCTGCATGGAAGTTATCTGCCTTCAATTCAAGGGTGGGAAAGAATGAAAACACCCCAAAGGCCACTCGATGCAAGGAGCCAGTGCACAGCAAGATATATAGAAGCAGCGTAGCGTGTCTATCCAGCACAGTGTCCATATTGGCTCTAACAGTGGACCTGAGTGATAAAGGTCTTTGCAGCCTCATGTTTTTTTAAATGCACGAGACGTTGGCTGCATCTGATTAATCTCGAATAATTGTGTGTGCCAAAGGAAAGACTGGGAGTTTGCTCTTCACAAAATATGTAATGTTATGCAAGGTGTTTTATCTTTTAAAAACAATTTTTTTTTTAATTGCTCTGAAGAATGCTGAGGTTTATCCATGTCTGTGATAAATTTTTGTTTGACACTGTGGAAAATACATGACCAATCACAGATTATCCTTGCAAGTATAGAAATTGGACATTAATGAGAACTGCAATACCTTAACAGAGCAGCAGTGTCTTCCAGAATGCTTGAATGATATAAATTAACTGAAATACAGTGGGATTTCCCAACTTTATTCAGAATAATTTAGAGGACATTCAAGGTACTGTTTACAGTTTGAAGTGATTTATTCCATTACATTTTCTGTAATGCACCTTGAGCTACCTCAGGAAACCAGAAGCATTCTAATAATGTCCTAAATATTCGTGAACAATTTGTTAACACATTTGTTAACATTTGTTAATTATTCATTACAAGCGCTTCTATAAGGGCACCTATAAGCTTGTCCCACCATGTTCGGTTCTTAAATTACTTCTGTGCAACACACCATCCCTATCCAGCATGCTGTGACATGCCAAACAATGTAAGCAAAAGGAAAACTACATGTTGCTACAGAAAAGGATCATTGCAAAACAATTTCCTTTTAAAAGGCCAGACGTGATGGTGGTTAACCAATGAAAATGAACAGTTTCCTGTGCCTACATTGTAGTCAGTGGCTTAACTTCACGTTTCATGTTTTATCCTTTACAGAAAACAGTATACAGGTATTCTGTTTTAATGTAGGTATGCCTAGCAACTCTTTGTCTGTTGATCTGTGTGTGTTTATTTTTTGATTTGTGTTTGTGTAATATAGAGCCGTCTGATGGCAGTACACTGAAAGGTCATCAGGTCCTCTGTACACCACTGAGCCAGTATTTATATGGCTTTGTTTTTCTAGCGAAAAATTCACATGACTTAATGTCTAGAGCAGAGCCAAGATTGTGACATGTACGGTAAACGGGTGTTAATCATGCACGTTTCATGTTTTCTACAAGTGTTCACTGAGGTCTAAATATATTTGTGCTACCTTTTGTACATAAGCAATAAGATATCTTGTTTCCAACAGGAATCTCAGTCAGTGAAGCTCACATGTCTATTAACTTCTACTGACCAGTTCCCGTGCATGTTTGACACATGGTATGTTTTCACTGCATTATATTATGGTTGTTATATTTTGTTTTACAAATTTAGGATTTATTCATGTTTTTATTTCTAACTATAAATATGTACTGCATTTTTATACTAATATTAATCAAATACAGTTTTGCATGCACTTGAATGCAAACTGAATGCAAAAACTCTTGAGATCTGAAAATGGTTTTGACATCTTAAGGTTATTTATTCATTAAGCAAATAAAGCACTAGTCTTTAATAATACTATTATATGAAATAATGCTTTATATTTTACTAAATAATACTTAATAACACTTGCTTGTAATAAACAGTCTTAATAATACTATTGCTTGAAAGATTATTTGCCTTAGTAAATATCCTTGTTTTGGTGATGTCCTTTGTGAGATGCGGGTTAAGGACTGAATTCCTGTGCAGGACTCCTGGAGTTCTGTGCTTTAAAGCCGGACTGAATTCCTGTTCTTCCCTTAAGGGTGGATGTCAAAGAAAGGAAGGAAGTAAATAAGTAATGATCATTTTGTGGTGTTCAGCTGCTTGGGTTCGGTGACATGGATGTTGACAAGTGGACACTTGAAACTGAACACAGACACATGCAATTGAGTTCAGTTTAATTTTTTTGTGTTGATTCTTTTTTGGTGCATCATTTTCCTTTATTTGTTGTTTCTCTAAAGGAGGTTTGTTATTTACTGTGCATGACATCGAAATCATTCTCTCAAACAGCTACTTCACAGTGGATTTGTAGATACATTTAACGGAGTGACAAAATCCCTTGAGTGTCCACAGTGGAACCACATTTGAATGAACACAATTGAGCACAAGCATTTCTTCCCCATAGAGAAAAAGTACATAACTTAAAAATAGTCATGTGGAGGTGTAAATTAAAAAAGCCACTTCACTGGCCAAATATTGATATCTTCCTTTATTCATCTGAATGTTGGTCCTCTTTCTTCTTGGCCTTTGAAACAACCCAGGATCACAGGATCCGTTTCCACACAGACATGTTTCCTAGGAGGAAAACTCACGGACGTCTCTCTGAGGGTGGGGAAGCTCTTCCGCAGTACGAGGCATGCATGCACTTGTCTTGATAAGCACACTTCACTTTACAGTGGTGCCTGAAAACCTGTGAACCCTTTAGAAGTTTATATATTTCTGTATAAATTCAACCTAAAATGTTTAATTAATTTAATTATTACAAATTGTATTTTTGTGATTGGCAAAAATAAGTGAACTTTTAGGATTAGCGCATCATTTTACATTTGAAATTTGAGTCAGGTGTTGTCAAAGAATGATATGACAATCAAGTGTGAGTGGACATCTCTTTTATTTACAGATCTAGCAAAGCCTGATCTTCACAGCATGTGTAGGGAAGCATATCATGGTCACACCAAAACCAAAACATGTAGTAGTCCACAAGATCATGAAGGAACCCAAAGGAACTTCTCAGTAATCAAAGGCCTCTCTCACATTGGCTAATGTTAATGCGCACGAGTCCAACATCAGGAGAACACTGAAAAATAATGGTGTGCTTTGCAGGATTTCAAGGAGAATCCTGCTGCTCTCCAAAAAGACCTTTGCTGCCTGTCTGCAGTGTGCTGGTGATCACATGGACAAGCCAGAAGACAATTGGAACAATGTTTTGTGGATGGATGAGACCAAATAGATTTTTGCGGTTTACATGAGAATTGTTATCTTTTGGGGAAAGGAAAACACTACATTCCAGCATTGCTGCATTGCATCTCACCCCTACTGTGAAACACGGCGGTAGAGCATTATGTTTTGAGCCTGTTTTGCAGCATCTGGTACAGCTCTGGCATCACTGATGGAACAATGAATTCTGAATTATTCCCACAAATTGTAAAGGAAAATTACCATCTGTCCATGTGCTGGATCATAGAAGAAGGTGGATCATGCAGGAAGACAATGACCCTATAAGCACACAAGCTGTTATACCAAAGAATGATTAATGAAAAATACACTTCAGGTTTTAGAACAGCCAAGTCAAAAGTCCTGAGCTTAACCCAATAGATTCGTGTGGAAGGACCTGAATCAAGCAGTTTATGGGAGGAAACCCACCAACAACACTCAGTTGAAGCTGTTTTGTACAGAAGAATGGGCTAAAATTCCTCCAAGCTTATGTGCAGGAAATAGTTGCAGTTATTGTTGGACTAGGGAGTCATACTACATACTACATTTTTGCCACTCACAGATATGTAATATTGGATCATTTTCCTCAATAGATTAGATTAAACTTTATTGTCATTGCCCTAGTACAGGTACTGGACAACGAAATGCGGTTTCCATATGCAATAAATAAATAATCAATAATTTAATATTTTAATCTAATTTGTTTCAGTTCTCTTCATTTACTTTTAGGGCTTCTGTGACAACATGATTAAGATTTAAGTTATATTTATACAAAAATCTAGAAACTTCCAAAAGATTTCACAAACTTTCAAACACCAGCGTAAGCCATTTTACTGGATTTTGGTAACAATCAGTTATATAGGAGAATCTAATATGGGCTGAAGCCCTTTTTCCAAGTAACACAGCATCGTGTGGTTATGAATGTGGTTAAGACATTTGATCACAATGATGCTGGCAAGATTGGTTTTCAGTTCTCCATTTTTATTCACCATTTCATAAATTGTGGGTGAGAAGTGTGTAAATATATAAAGTATATAGTGTCTTTGCCTGCAATCTTTAGCTGACAGTTAGTACAGCGTGAACTCAGCTTATTTCAATAACAGAGGTAAACTTTGGTGAATACCAGTCTTTAATGTACAGTGGTTTTCCAACAGAAGGAAACTTTAGTGCCTACCCATTTTTTTACATGCTGTGATCAGTCTGAGCCTCAGTGTGAACTGCTTAGTATTAGCAAGAAAAGGAAGTGAAGTGCTTGGCTCCATCAGGGTGAGCACTCCGATGGTGCCATACTCCCTCAGGGTACAGCGTACAGTTGTCACCTGCCCAGGTCCATCTCACATGTTGTGAATGTTGTCTCTATGAGTAGTAACATCATTAAGAGAGACAAGTTCAGGAAAATAAGCGTGGAGAGCAACTGACTGGGTTGTCCCAGGAGACAAAAGTGCTTTAGTGCTTTATGACAGCTAACGGAGCATTTTAATAGAACCTAATAGAGCTTTGATGGTCTTAAAGATGTTAATGCAACAAACAAAAAAGACTGCAGCAGAACAAACTTTGTAGTCTCCATAGAAGACACGGCGGCAGGACGAAGAGTGTGTTTAAGAGGGTGTGTGTGTGGAGGTGGGCATGAGAGTTGTGAGAGAGGGTGTGTGTGTGTGTGTGTGGTGGGTGTGAGAGGGTGTGTGTGTGTGGTGGGTGTGAGAGTTGTGAGAGAGGGTGTGTGAGTGTGGTGGGTGTGTGTGGTGGGTGTGAGAGGGTGTGTGTGTGTGAGTGTGGTGGGTGTGAGAGTTGTGAGAGAGGGTGTGTGAGTGTGGTGGGTGTGTGTGGTGGGTGTGAGAGGGTGTGTGTGTGTGTGTGTGTGTGGTGGATGTGAGAGGGTGTGTGTGGTGGGTGTGAGAGGGTGTGTGTGTGTGGTGGGTGTGAGAGTTGTGAGAGAGGGTGTGTGAGTGTGGTGGGTGTGTGTGGTGGGTGTGAGAGGGTGTGTGTGTGTGTGTGTGGTGGGTGTGAGAGGGTGTGTGTGTGTGGTGTGTGTGGATGAGGCTGTGGGTGTGTTCCTAGGCTGCCTGTACACCGTGACAATGTTGCTGAACACATCTTAGATATATAAACTCCTGTCAGCATTATATTTAAATTTCTGTTATTGCTAGATATTTTATGAATAGGGCATAGAATTATAGCCATATAGCCAGGTTACCTCTAGGTCCAGGAGAGTGTAAATTTTTTTCAGCAAGTATAAATATTTTAAAGGTTTTTATTTTGGTCAATTATTATTATTTTATTTTAAAGAGAATAAAAAGTAATGGAAATAGACCCAAATCACAGTAAAAAAAAATTGTGTGAATGAGTCGGAAAGCAAACAGTTAACGATTTTCCCTTCGTTTTTTTGTCCTCCACCCCTAAGAACTCGGATCGTAGTTTGCGTAAGGTGAAAAGGAAGAATGTGAACTCGGTGTTATCAGGCATCTGTTCTCAGGTCAGCGATAACAGAAGGCAGCTGCCTGCTCGTTGGTTTCAAAGCAGCCTTATCCCTGCTCAATTTGCAATTAGAGCCTGTAACGCACAGCACACACCTGCATCACGTAATTGCAGGTAGTTAGTAGTAATGCAACCTCATCACAGAAGTACAAAAGTAAACCGCTTAAACTAAGAGCCGTTGGACCTGACAACGATCCTCCCAAAATGATCAAAGAACAAGCTGGTTCAGGTACTTCGACATGTGCAAATGAACCGGATTTACTGACATTATCTGTGTAGATAGCTATATGGAGACTAGTTCGATATCGACTAAGCCAAGCCCGCAAAAAGCCTCGACACGGGTGATACTTGTACTCAAGACACGATTTGTTGGAGAAATTAAAATATAATGTGGTTGTACATGCACATGTTTATATAGTTGTATTTTATTAGCTGCAACTTTTATTTTGAAACTAGTTAGCAAGCTAGTATCCTACATATAGCAAACTGATGGTAGCAACAGGTGGTAGAAGTAGCATTATTTCCTAATTCTGTAAGACGTTATTAACTGGGTAGTTATAAGAATAATTTCCAGTCTACTTGGCTATTTTTCATATTTTTGTTTCAGGCAATCACCCTGAACCCAAGAATATCCTCTATATGCACCTATATCAACCTGTACTTTGAATATTATTTATGTTACTATGACTTGCACCACCTTTGTGGCACTTTGAACAGGTCTCAGCTTGCAGTGTTGGTGAATAGATATCTATACTCATGTCAGTTCTGAACAAAAGACAGCAGAACTCCATAAAAAAATCAAGAGACAGGAGGGAGAACACATTCAGACATGTGCAGTATGCCTGACAGTGTTGGTTAATTATACGGGACCACCATCCCTTAGTAGATTCAGTCAAAATACTTGGACGCGAAGCATAACAGGATATGTTTGTGTAGCGCACACCCTGCCTTACGAGATCTTGTGACAATATCAAAAGTAATGAATCATGTATTGTTTTACGAATGAACTCTACCTTATCTTCTTTAGACAAGTGCTTTAGCAAGCTAATAACTCATCTTTTACAGGAAAAGACTCTTGTCTGTAGAAAACCCTCTCTCTATGTGAATAATTGTTGTTATCAGTAAAATATAATGCTTAAACTGGAAAGTGTTGGTGAGCTCATTATGCA
Source organism: Brachyhypopomus gauderio (assembly GCF_052324685.1). Classification (NCBI taxonomy): domain Eukaryota; kingdom Metazoa; phylum Chordata; class Actinopteri; order Gymnotiformes; family Hypopomidae; genus Brachyhypopomus; species Brachyhypopomus gauderio. The sequence continues at coordinate 146,459 of NW_027506974.1, read as the reverse complement.
TTCATGTACTGTCATTTCCCATCAAAAAACACAATATTTACAGAACTCTTATACAAGGGAACCTTGTTTTAATCAACAAGTGTCTTAAATTGCAAAAAATATATGTATTTGTTGACCATAAGTGGATCAGACAAACAAGCCACTAGGACACTAATTCTCACAAACATTCCCATGTACTTCAGGTCTGCTAAAATACCTTTGGGCTGTAATCATTGTGGACCGCATGACAGTACCGTTAGTGGTTAGTGCATTATGAAATGAAATGAAATGTGCCATATTTTGTCAATTGTGATTTTTACACCCCAATCGAAATTTGTCCTCCGCTTTTAACCCATCTGTGCAGTCAGAACACACACACTAGTGATTACTAGGGGGCTGTGGATCAAACGTACCCAGAGCGGTGGGCAGCCCTAGCCCGGCGCCCGGGGAGCAGTTGGGGTTAGGTGCCTTGCTCAAGGGCACCTCAGTCATGGCCTGTCTGGGAATCGAACCCACGACCCTCCGGTCACAAGACCAGTTCCCTAACCGCCAGGCCATGACTGCATTAGAGATGATGACCATGGCCGAGTCACCACGCTCTATATTTATACAGAAGCAGTAGGAAATCTATGATGTAACATCTGAAACATTCCTGGCAGCTCATTAATACTGTCAATTTGAATGCCAATAGCACATCTCACTGGTATTGTGAGCGTGTGCAGTAAGCACCTTAATATGCAAAGCCACAGGCCAGAGTAATGCAGCAGTTTCAGATTAGCATAAACTCCTGAATGGGTAAAGGCCCTTTCTGGCATTTGGCCCTGTGCACTGTGCCCATGATTCAGCCCCCCCGTGTTCAAAGGGATGAAAGCAGCAAAGAACTTGAACAGAACCAGAATTTTCCAAACTGCAGTGTTATGAAAGAACACAACATGTCCTTTGAAAGGATGTATTAATAAAAACCTAATTGGAAAACAGGCATCGAATGCAGTTGTCATATTTGATAAGGGGTATTTTATCAAAGGATAAAGGCTTTACAAAACAAACCTTATTGGAGATAAAACACTCACTTGTTCTTTACACACACCATGACCTTTCAGAATTGGCTGTGCATCAAATCCATACATCAGAAGTCTATTGTGCTTAAATCAACCAGTCAGTTTGCTGAAGAGTAATAACCAATATTCATCATATAGGATAATATATAATAATATATGATAATAACTAATATTCATTACGATCCAAATGAAAATAATGAAATTAAATATATTTGTTCGTTTGAATGATTATACATTGTTACATGTATACATTGTTAATTACTCAAACTATTGAGCAAGTTAGTGATTACATTTCCGGCCAAAAAACGTAGCTATGTCCATTCTTGCAGAATGACGTGAATCTTAATTTTTCTGCATTTTTTTTGTAATACCAGGTTGACAATTTATAAATAAACTTGGAATTCTATTTATGCCACTATTTTATTACACAGTTATTAGGATCTGTGAATGTATTTATTATTCAATTTTGAATGAAATATTAAACACTCTACACCACAAAGACACGCAGAACGGATAACCTTATATGGTCAATAACCAGGCGTTTCATTTGCATTGTATGACAGACAGCAGGCTTATCCACTCACAGATGTGCGGAGCCCAGGGGGGCGGGCGTTGGGAGTGTCATTATCACCAGTGACTCGCTGACCGCATTCAGGAGTTTGGACGGAATTTGAGACTTAAAATCGCACGAGGGGAGTTTACAGCGCTGCGTTTTTACCTGGTCACGGAAATTGTACTTCATCCTTAGTGGAAATAAATGATCAGGCTCTGATCGGACAGCAGTTTAGCCAATATCTTGGAGTAAAATGAAGTTGCAACAGAAGAATTTAAGGTTTCTGTGCGTGTGGATGATTTTTGTGAATGGCTGTGCTTCAGGTGAGTCGAGATGTTCAGGACTATTCATACTTCTACAGTTTTATGTAGCAAACTTCGCCTTGCATTTGAGGTTTATTACACACACCATCTTGTGGCCTGGAGTGTTTATAAAACACATGTTTCTGTGTGCCTTTGTGTAGAAACATTTCCGCGAGCCCAGAATGTCACTTGGAGTTCTTTGAATTTCAAGACATTATTAACATGGAGTCCAAAGCCAACCAACTACTCATACACTGTAGAATTCTCACAGTAAGTGATATTTCTGCTGCTAACATTGGAAAGGCATATTAAAACACTATTTAAAGACTTAAAATACTGCAGGTTTTGGTAAAGTGTTATGACAGCTGGTGAATTACAGAGACCTTAAATTGTATTGAACTTGATGTGTAAACACCTTTTTAAATGAAGTTTATTCTTACTCTGAGCCTTATCAGTTGAGAGTTTTGTTGATTTACCATCAAATACCAGAAAATAGTGTTTCTACCACTTTGTTACATAAAAAAAGTCCTGCATTGTAATAATGTGGTAAAGTCAATACTGTTTAATTTTTAAGTAGTAACATCATCAATGTGATGTTTGACCGGTATTGCACACATCCACACCCTTTGCCTGCATGAGCATGCATCGATAGCCTGGAGGCTTTCATATAATGGGATGGTAGTTCACGATTGTAAATCATATCCTGGTTCCAGACGTGGTCAGGACAGAGAAAGGACTCCTCTCTGTATTCAGACCAGCGACACCGAATGTGACCTGACGACTGCACTCACAAACCTGAAAGGCAGATACATGGCAGAGGTTCAGTCAGAGCCTAAACGTGGTTCTAGCTCTGATCTCACCGAGTTCCCACACACAGCGTCCGGCTGGTTCTGCCCCTATAATGACAGTAGGTTTCTCATGAACTTTCATCCATCTCTTACATCTCCCCATATGTACTGTTGAAAAAACAACCCATTGTTAAATTGTTCTCTTTTTTTTCTGTTTTTTAGCAATGATTGGCAGACCAGAATTTAGGATTGCAGTGAGCAAAGATCAAAGAACAATAACACTCTATGTAAAGGACATTCAGACAGCAGTCCTCAATGGGCAGAAACAGTCTCAGAGCATTCGTGATATCTTTAAAGATGACTTGCAATATAAGGTCTTCTACAGGAAAGCCAAGAGTACTGGGAAGGTATGTAATAACTGAAAAATTATTCATGTACGTTACCATTGTTTCAGTTACAAAAATAACACATGCAGGATTATCAATTACCAAGAAATATATTATTTTATGTCATGCGTCCAATAGCCATATACAACTTTAATAACCCTCTCAAGCATTGCTTATCAGTACAGAGGTTTAGTGACTCTTCTAAAGTTCATTTTCTTGATATCTACTAAGCATCTTGGTACTATGATGTGCAGCAGAGATACACCTCTCTTCTCGACACATATAAATATATATATATATATATATATATATATATATATATATATATATATATATATATATATATATATATATATGTATCATTACACACCATATATATATATATATATATATATATAATTGAATGTTTATGTATGAGTTATTAGTTCACATCACAGATTTATAAGTCGTACACAATCTCTTGGATTAAATCTTAAGGAACAATAATTAAAGAGAAATTATTAAAGATTTGTATGGTTCTTTACAAAACCAACAACTACCTCCGTTGGCCCGGAGCCTCTTGGTTAGTTTTATGGGTATACACAATTAGGACCAGGCTTGCAGGTCTTCTCAGGACCTGTTTATGACCTCTTCCTGCCAAAATAGAGTAATGGAATCCGGACATGCATTTAAAAGGGTTCAAAGAGCTTCATCCGCTGGGTTAGCTGGAAAAATAAACAAATTGGTGAATGAATTACTGAGTGAATAATTGAATTAATAAATGAATGGATAAGTGTATGAATTAGTGAATGAATTAGTGAATGAATAAGTGAATTAATAAGTGAATGAATAAATGAATGAATTACTGAATGAATAAGTGAATGGATAAGTGATTGCGCCATGTATGTTCTCCTCCTAAGAAAGAGAAGATCAGCACCAGCAGCACAATAGAGGTGACTAATCTGGACCAGGGCGTGAGTTACTGCTTCACTGTACAAGCCCTCATTCGCTCCCGCAGCCCGGACAAACAGCACGGCGAGATCAGTCATGTCCAGTGTTCTCCGGAGGAGCACAAGTCTTTCTTTGATGGTAAGCTCTAAAAAAGAGGTGATGCCCACCTATAATACAGGTGGCTGCTCTGTTAAAACATGCATTAGCACCTTTATAAAGCACAGCAGATTGGCTTATTTTGTAATAAGGAAAGTAATGATAAATTAATAACATTATGTAAAAGTTTTCTTTCTACAGAAAGCTGTAGTTCATATTCTTTCAGCCTTAGCGTTTAACACATGACTTTAAAGGACAAGTGGTAGCTGGTGTGACCGCGATGCTGGTGTGTAATGATACTGTAGCATACTGAGTAGTGGTCAATCGTTCAGGAAGATGGTGTCACAGTTATGTGTGTAGGGTTCAACACTATTGTGGGCTCATGGTTGATGAGATGTAGACATTGAGAGAAGTCATGGCAGTGGGTAAGACCACAGACAACTGCAGCATTGCAAAACTGGTCCTGTCTCTGTACAGTACAGTGCTCAGTAAAGGGGGACAGCTTACTAATCATGGTCTTCATCTTCTTGCATTGTAGACTACAGCTTACCGGTAATAGCGTCTGCCATCCTGGTCATCGCTGTGATAGTGTCAGTGGTGATTGCTGTCATAGTCATGTGCTGCAAACGTCGACAGAAGACCAAGAAGAGAGGAATGGAGGGAGTACCTTTGAAGGGTGTATGAGGAGTGTATGCTCTCAGAGGGGTGTATGAGGAGTGTGTGCTCTTACAGGGGTGTATGAGGCGTGTATGCTCTCAGAGGGGTGTATGAGGAGAGTGTGCTCTTACAGGGGTGTATGAGGAGTGTGTGCTCTTACAGGGGTGTATGAGGAGTGTGTGCTCTTAGAGGGGTGTATGAGGAGTGTGTGCTTTTGGAGAAGTGTATGAGGAGTGTGTGCTCTTAGAGGGGTGTATGAGGAGTGTGTGCTCTCGGAGGAGTGTATGAGGAGTGTGTGCTCTTAGAGGGGTGTATGAGGAGAGTGTGATCTTAGAGGGGTGTATGAGGAGTGTGTGCTCTTGGAGGAGTGTATGAGGAATGTGTGCTCTTAGAGGGGTGTAGGAGGAGAGTGTGCTCTTAGAGGGGTGTAGGAGGAGAGTGTGCTCTCAGAGGGGTGTATGAGGAGTGTGTGCTCTCAGAGGAGTGTATGAGGAGTGTGTGCTCTCGGAGGGGTGTATGAGGAGTGTGTGCTCTTGGAGGAGTGTATGAGGAATGTGTGCTCTTAGAGGGGTGTATGAGGAGAGTGTGCTCTTACAGGGGTGTATGAGGAGTGTGTGCTCTTGGAGGGGTGTATGAGGAGTGTGCTCTTGGAGGAGTGTATAAGGAGAGTGTGCTCTTAGAGGAGTGTATGAGGAGAGTGTGCTCTTAGAGGGGTGTATGAGGAGAGTGTGCTCTTAGAGGGGTGTATGAGGAGAGTGTGCTCTTACAGGGGTGTATGAGGAGTGTGTGCTCTTGGAGGGGTGTATGAGGAGTGTGCTCTTGGAGGAGTGTATGAGGAGAGCGTGCTCTTAGAGGAGTGTATGAGGAGAGTGTGCTTTTAGAGGGGTGTATGAGGAGAGTGTGCTCTTGGAGGGGTGTATGAGGAGAGTGTGCTCTTAGAGGGGTGTATGAGGAGAGTGTGCTCTTACAGGGGTGTATGAGGAGAGTGTGCTCTTAGAGGGGTGTATGAGGAGAGTGTGCTCTTACAGGGGTGTATGAGGAGTGTGTGCTCTTAGAGGGGTGTATGAGGAGAGTGTGCTCTTAGAGGGGTGTATGAGGAGAGTGTGCTCTTACAGGGGTGTATGAGGAGTGTGTGCTCTTAGAGGGGTGTATGAGGAGAGTGTGCTCTTAGAAGGGTGTATGAGGAGAGTGTGCTCTTAGAGGGGTGTATCAGGAGAGTGTGCTCTCAGAGGGGTGTATGAGGAGAGTGTGCTCTTAGAGGGGTGTATGAGGAGAGTGTGCTCTTAGAGGGGTGTATGAGGAGAGTGTGCTCTTTAGCGTATCTCCTCTGAACATTGAAATGAATGCTGATGTAAATGCATCTTACAACAGAACTGGATTCATTTGCATTACAGTGTAAAACACTGGATATTTTCATTTTGTTTCTGTGAAACTAAACATCACTGTTACTTGCTTATTATTTAATGCTGCAGATGGTTTTTCTGTGATCATTAGATCAATGGTACTTTCATCACTGGCACTGTCTACTGTTTTAACATTTTATAAGCACTCCTCATTTTTTGATGTAATTGCTGAGTAATGTTAACATTTTGGGGGCTTTGTGTATGCAGAGGGGAAAACCAAAATATAACTTTTATAACTATTCATAACGTGTTTTATAAGATGGCACCTATTTTTCTAGTTTTTACAAACAACAAAATCTGTATATTAGTTTTTAAATCATTTTTATGGTACTGTAGACAAAGGTGTTACTATACTATGTTATGAGAGGTTACGTTAACTTAGAACTGAAAAACTGTCAGAAGTTGCACACTTTTACATTGTAGACATATAAAAACTGTGGGAGATGGTACTAAAGTCACTTTTACAAACGTCAAATAAATTCTGTACATTCAGCAGCTACATGTTTGGGTCTCTGTGCTTTGTCCAATGTATGTAATACCATTGCAATTTAAACAAGGGATATTGTAAACTGAAGTAAACATATTCAAATATCGCCCCCATGTGTTTGAAGTGGAAAACTGTAAAACACTGTGAATGCATACTTTTCTAACTGGGCCAGATTCCTAGAACCAGAGAAATCCTAAAAAGGGTTTTAGGGTTAGTTAGTTTAACTTAATTTAATCCAAGACTGGCCCTAATACAATCCCTAAATATTTGGCACACTGTTTCTACATAATGAACTATAAAACCGGTACCAAAATGCGTCAGGACCAAAATCTGATTAACATACTAGCAATCTGACACAATTTTGGAAATGCAGCAGTGCAAGCTGAAGATATGTGACACAAACATTTGACCTCAGATATGGGTACAGCTGCAAAAACATCTTTAAATAAGAGCACTGCCCTTAATATGAGAGGAATGTATTTTAAAAAAATGAAAAAAGGTAAATGATTTCTAGACGTAAATGAAACGATGTAAGACAAACACAGGACAGCACGTTCCTCAGAGCATTCAGAGCTGCTGTGTCTTATTGTCCGTCTCCTTCAGTCCGGTAGGTGCTGCGTTTAGGCAGAGCCGTCTGAAACACACACTTCCCGTCCCACTGAATATAACTAACATACATTTGGCTATCTGTGACCTCAAAGTATACAAAACCTCCTAAGGTTTCATTCACAGCACTCGAAAACAGTTGCCAAGACAATGGGAAACCTTTCCTGTGGTTAACGGAGGTGTCCAGGAAATTCCCGCTTCCACTGACCACAAATGCACTTCCGTCCTCTTCCCTGATAAACTGGGAAGAAATTGAATGCAGTTTCCATCAACAGATGATTTGGGGAGAACTGAGTAAATGTATGTGAAGGTTTTGATGATCAGCTTCTCACCTGTAAGCTGTGGTCGTGGCCACTCAGGTATACAGTGACATTGTACTTCTTCAGTAATGGTCTCAACCTCTCCACCAAACATTGTGTAGGTCCATGGTGACCGATGGACCAAACAGGGTAGTGGCCAGCCACCACCACAAATTCAGACCTGAGGAGGAATCACAGATTTGTCACGAGTCTGTTTAGTGTAGACATTAAGACAACATAACCTTTTATCAGGGAAGCAGCGGTGCTGTGGCAGGAATACCTCAGTGTTAGGAATGTTGAGGGGTGTTAGGATGTGTGTAGGGTAAGGGAGGACTATTGTGTTTTCATAGACATGGGGTGTGTTTTTGTGGTCACACTGACTTGTAGGAATGCATGGGTGGAACTTATTATGAGGAGGAGTGTGGCAGGTCAGGACTTCTAAAAACAAGTTCCCAAATTTATACGTTCTTGTTTAAGGATTTATCCTTCTTCAGCAAAAAGTAAGGGGAAAAAAAAAACAATAATTTGGTCAAATCATCACATCCAGTGCTACCTTGATGTCTACTCCCTTATATTTGAGTTAAAAACCCATCCTTGTTACGTTTGAAGTTAAGTTCGGACCTCTGGTTTGATCCTAAACTGACAAATCCTACTTTGTGTTCTCTAGTGTTGTCCTGATCCACTCGAACTGGCGGTCGGTAGCGCCAGGGTCTTCTGGGCCTCGTGGGTAGAATCCATCATAAGTGTTCCCACACAGAACCACTGTGTCTATCATTAGGACAGTCATGGAGACATTGGTGTGGGGAACTTTAAACTGCAACTGATAGTAGAGCTCAGGAAAATGCCTTTGGATTAGAGAGACATCAACAGAAGACAGTGTCACAGAGCAGGCAGTGTAACACCAGTGCAGTGCTGGTGCACAGTACCATCCACTGAATTAGCATGTAGCGTTCACCTTCAACTGTGGCACAAACTCACCACCTCTCTGATATGTCCGAATAGGCAAGCTGAGCAGAAACATTTCCCAGATGATCGTGATTTCCCGCCACCAAATACCACGGAACAGCAGTCAGTGCTGGATAGGAGAAGACCTGCTCATATGTTGCCTGAAACCAGAGGAGATGGTGGAACTGACTAAAACTCAAGTACTTATATTGTCCCGGGTGCTGAATCAGTTTGTAGAAACATGGGTTCATCTAGTATAGTTGAATGATTATGGAGACATGCAACACCATGTCCACTAGAGGGCATGCTTATTACACATGTGGCAAAGTTTGACGTCTACGTTTACTGAGTGTGAGGGCCAGCAGTGACGATTTGAAAACTCTCAAGCTAATAAGTTTGTCAGAAAATATTTGTAGATCTGTTACCATTTTTAATGGCTGTGTGTCTCATATTTAAGGCAATTGCTAAAGTAAAAAGCTGTAACTTACAGAGATTTATGATAATTCACATAACATACCACAACATAACACAAGCCACATTTTCAATATTTTCATGAATTATACTATATTTACACTCATAAATGAACAGTGCACACCTTAAAGCGAAAGTCATTAACGTCCTTGACTCCACTGTAGTAGAAGTTATCTCCCAGGCTCAGGACAAAGTCCACCCCCCACCTCTCTGCAACCTGCCCCAGCTCGGTAGCGATGTCCTGTTCTTGGGTGGTGTAATAGGGGGCAAATGGAAGACCACCCCAGTCTCCAATGGCAACAAAGCGCAGAGAGCCTTGGGAGACATAGCAGTCAAAGACACAAAGATACAAGATAGAAAGAATATTTGCCACATGTAGACACTGCAATTTACCAGACATTACTCTGTTAGTGTCTAACCATGGACTTACTGCGTTCCTGAGCATGGCATGTGCAGAATATCTGTAAGAGGACGAGGAGTAGAGGAGATACCCTGGTCATGGTGCATTTGAAGAAGGGTGATCTGTGTCCAACAAGAATTATCTGTGTCACATAACCCTACAATATGAGAATGAAAGAGTGTCTTATGATATGTGCTTTCATTTCATCACAGAAGAGGAAGTTCTTGTGGTTTTAAAAAGCTTCCTGTATTGGTCTTGCAGGGGAAAAAAAAACAAAACAAAACTATCCTACCACGTGATTCACATTATTGTTGTTGAAGCATACATGGATTCTTACAGTAAATTAGCCCTCGAGTTGTGATATAACAACACAAAACTAATGGGAACACACAGGTCTTCTGAAGCGAACACTACTGTCATAATATCATAAACTAACAACTGTAACACATCCATAAATATGAAATGCTCCATTATTACAGTATATGAAAGATCTTAGTGAAGAATTTACTTCACCGTCTTCCTCGTTAATGATTGACATAACTGGAACAGTAGGTCACACACCAGAACAGAACTACCAATGAGTATGAACGCAGTTCAAGGAACAAGCCTTTAACCCAGTAAGAGAAGGGAGGAGACCCCACAAGTGCTTATCTTCTGTACACTGGACTGTGCACAATTCACTACCCCAGATACTATTACCTTAGTCTATTATCTCTCACTGGTTTAGGCCAAACTAATATGAATATGACAACCAATATGACAACTAATATGACAACCAGTAAACAAATGACATGAAAAATCTAAACTGAGCAAACGAGAAAATGATATGTAATATGAATAAACTCACTTATTTCTAGGAAGACTTTATCTCATCTTTCAAACGATTTCCTTATCAGTGACTTATCTGGGGGGGGGGGGGGGGGGGGGGGGGGCGGCTATGCTACTCTTCCCACAAATCTCAGAGCGACCCAAAGAACAAAGGGACGCATGTCGAACTTCGACTGATGCATTTTTTTTTATTGAAAAGGCCATGTGTGAGTTCATTGCAGGTCTATGGACTCTTGGTATTATCAGTAGATACAAAACGCAGGGGGTGTTGTTGTTTTATCTTATCAACAGTAGCACAGAGAAAACTGCATTTTGTATGAAACAAAAAAAAGTGCATTTAGGCAAATGTTAATAACAATTAGACAATGTTGTACAAGGCTTTTTGGTTGGCAAATCGGAGCAATCCACCCTATGTATCCTTCTACGATTAAAGGTAACATTCTGCTAGAATAGCTCCATCAAACCACTACGTAGGGCCATACAATCGACCCACCACAAATTACTACAGTAAGTACTAAGGCCACTTAGTAGCTTGACAGTTATAACGAATAGTGTACCTGGAGTCAAAAAGGCATTGTTAGTACTCTAGTACTCATTATTAGTACTCTAGGCCTACACATCCCAAAGGTTCAGGAAGAAATAGTTGCCTGGCACTGAACACCCTATGGACTAATTCCTCTTACATGAGTTCATCTAAAACATGATATGTTCACATACAGGATATGGACACATTTCACTGGGATTAGCCCATTCACTATTCTCTTTACTGGTGGCCCGGTAAATTGGACCGCACCTTAAATTACAAATTAAACAATCATACAATCATGGAAGACAGAAATGTAGTGTTAACGGATTTTTAACAGAGCTTCATCAAAAGCAAAAATGTTACAAGGGATTAAAAACAAAATCCTAGATTTTGTTGGCTGGCATGTTTCTTTAAGTGCAGTATTTCAAGATGCCCCCCAGCCCGAGCTGAGCGCACGCGTTTGATGAATCTACACGTCTCTATGAGCCAAACTCCACCGTTTCATCAGTGATGGGCTTGAAGTCGTAATTCCCTCTTCCATCCATGTGTAGGTAGAACTGTAGGCAACACAAACAAAAAGCAGGCTAGCCATGTTCACGCACAAATGAGAAGTGTCCAGCACAGATAACATCTTCCCAGAATAAAAGAGGACGACCCCCTCCCCCTCCCCCTCCCGTTAGTCTCACCTCATGATGCTTCCAGAGGGACTTTCTGTGGGAGACTGTGAACAGAGTAATGCCCACCTGCAACGAACAGAAAGGACGAGTCAACTCAAAGGAGAAGCTTCACACCACTACAGAAGAGTGCTGAGAACATCAATACAAGGACAAGAAGTCTCCCTTACCTTTCTGCAGTGACTGTATATATAGTCCTCCACGTCCACACTCACAGCACTGGTGCACTCATCCAGGATGGCAAACTGAGGCTTGTGGTAGAACAACCGAGCCATCTGCAGCAATTAAAACAGCAGCCAAGAAACAATGTGCTCAGTTTGACCGTAGATCCTTTAAGGATATTTTCTGACAGCCATACTGCTTATGTTTGAAGAGAAAAGTCAAGCTTCCTTACAGCCATCCTCTGCTTCTCTCCACCGCTGAGAACATCCATCCAGTCCTGAACGGTGTTCCAGGAGCCCTCTCTGTTCAGGATGTGCCCCAACTGCACATTGTCCAGGTATTCCTTCAGCACCTGTCTCAAACACAGACACAACGTTAGGGAGACACAGTGGAGGGAAAGAGCCCAAAAAATGAGAACGTCATTTGTCTGAGCTGGCGTAATATTGTCCAGTACGTGATCTGAAATGCCTTTCTTCTTCTGGTCATCATGGGTGTCGGGGTAGATAACCTGATCCCTCAGTGTGCCAAGCGTCATATATGGTCTCTGGAATTGAGCACACAATATTATAAAGCCATAGAAATCTATCTATTGAGGCATATCTAGAAAGAACTGGTGCTGCTGTTGGCTTTTCAGGGATCTTGCCTGAGGGACATAGAAGAGCTTCCCTCTCTCTGGTTTGGTCAAATTCCCTCCAAACAGGGGCCACAGCTAAAGAAAACGAACCACACTTTAGACATGTATGTAAATAAATGCTCACAAGACACTGCTTTGCAAAGTTTGCTTGTCTTCAGGAGTTGGCTTTAAATCTACGTGCTTACCTCTCCAAGAACTCTAAAAAGTGAGCTCTTTCCACAGCCATTGGGCCCACACACCAAAACATTGGTGCCCGATTTCACCTTTGGAGACACATACATACGCAACATTAACACGGGTCTCTGTGATCCTTACCCGAGTCCACAACTATATCATGGCCTAACTAATTTGAATATTTGAGACATCTGTTAAATATGTTTATTCACAACTGGTATAAACCAAAGAGATATACAATAAAAGCAAGTCTTTCTACAAGGCCATTTTACAATGGAGAGGTCAAAGGTGCCCTAGAAATGAGCAATGTGCTAGCATTTGAAACTTTGCAATGCTAAGAATGGTTTGCAAAAAGAAAACAAATGTGATATACCGAGTAAAATGGTACACCTTAAATATAACTTTACCTCAAAATTAAGGTCTTTAATCAGAACATCTCCATTGGGTGTTACCAAGGGTGTGTGTTCAAACCTAGAGAATGCAAAATAAAGCTGATAAAATACCAAGTTAATCCAGGATAATGTGACGTATTAACATATTTGTTGGAAATCTGACATTGTCTGAAGATGAGACACAGAAGTCTGTATACACACTTGATGATGTTGTCCATGTGGTTGATCCGTCCACTTCCGGGCTGCAAGGTTAGTTTTTCTAAGGCATCTGTTTCTGCAAAGATTAAATCAATGATGAGTAACAAGGCCTTGTGGCTACCCACAGTTTTCCTCTTCAACAGATCTGAGCTCACCTTTCTCTGACTGAGAGACCATGGTGCGTTCATATTTCCCAGAATTCAGCTCTTTTAAGACCTTCATAAGTTCAGTGATCCGGGTGGTAAACCTATGAATAAAGGACAATTAATAAATTAGCATTTAAGTAACTAAAATAAATCCTTCATGTAAATCTAATCACGCATTACATAGATTTAGATATAGATACAATACATATAGAAAATATATAGACTCACATCAATGCACTGATGTATACTGCCTATTCAATCTGTATCTATTCAAACGTCTATTCTGTCTCACCCATCTCTCAACTGAGAGACACGAAGTACCCCAAAAATCCTTTTGTGTTACGCATTGCCTTGCTTTTGAATTTGAAGGCCACAATTTCTTTAGTTGAAATTAAACTTGTTGTTAACTAAAGTTGTTAACTAAAAACCAGATTGGAGATCTCAGCAGAGCAGACGGTCACCAACAGGTCAGAATGGAGACGTGTGCTTCGTCTACAATCATGATCAATGCAATGTCGTTTACCCTGAGAGCCTCGTCATTTCTCGGCCGGCGAGAACAATCCTACCAAGGGCCTGAGACATACGTAGCAGCATACGCCCACTCTGGTAGTAATCCTACAGAAGAGGGAATATGGGGGATAAATCAGACTGCTCTGGTAGTAATCCTACAGGGAGAGGGAATATGGGGGATAAATCAGACTGCTCTGGTAGTAATCCTACAGGGAGAGGGAATATGGGGGATAAATCAGACTGCTCTGGTAGTAATCCTACAGGGAGAGGGAATATGGGGGATAAATCAGACTGCTCTGGTAGTAATCCTACAGGGAGAGGGAATATGGGGGATAAATCAGACTGCTCTGGTAGTAATCCTACAGGGAGAGGGAATATGGGGGATAAATCAGACTGCTCTGGTAGTAATCCTACAGGGAGAGGGAATATGGGGGATAAATCAGACTGCTCTGGTAGTAATCCTACAGGGAGAGGGAATATGGGGGATAAATCAGACTGCTCTGGTAGTAATCCTACAGGGAGAGGGAATATGGGGGATAAATCAGACTGCTCTGGTAGTAATCCTACAGGGAGAGGGAATATGGGGGATAAATCAGACTGCTCTGGTAGTAATCCTACAGGGAGAGGGAATATGGGGGATAAATCAGACTGCTCTGGTAGTAATCCTACAGGGAGAGGGAATATGGGGGATAAATCAGACTGCTCTGGTAGTAATCCTACAGGGAGAGGGAATATGGGGGATAAATCAGACTGCTCTGGTAGAAATCCTACAGGGAGAGGGAATATGGGGCATATATCAGACTGCTCTGGTAGTAATCCTACAGGGAGAGGGAATATGGGGGATAAATCAGACTGTTCTGGTAGTAATCCTACAGGGAGAGGGAATATGGGGGATAAATCAGACTGTTCTGGTAGTAATCCTACAGGGAGAGGGAATATGGGGGATAAATCAGACTGCCCTGGTAGTAATCCTACAGGGAGAGGGAATATGGAGGATTAATCAGACTGCTCTGGTAGTAATCCTACAGGGAGAGGGAATATGGGGCATATATCAGACTGCTCTGGTAGAAATCCTACAGGGAGAGGGAATATGGGGGATAAATCAGACTGCTCTGGTAGTAATCCTACAGGGAGAGGGAATATGGGGGATAAATCAGACTGCTCTGGTAGTAATCCTACAGGGAGAGGGAATATGGGGGATAAATCAGACTGCTCTGGTAGTAATCCTACAGGGAGAGGGAATATGGGGGATAAATCAGACTGCTCTGGTAGTAATCCTACAGGGAGAGGGAATATGGGGGATAAATCAGACTGCTCTGGTAGTAATCCTACAGGGAGAGGGAATATGGGGGATAAATCAGACTGCTCTGGTAGTAATCCTACACGGAGAGGGAATATGGAGGATTAATCAGACTGCTCTGGTAGTAATCCTACAGGGAGAGGGAATATGGGGCATATATCAGACTGCTCTGGTAGAAATCCTACAGGGAGAGGGAATATGGGGGATAAATCAGACTGCTCTGGTAGTAATCCTACAGGGAGAGGGAATATGGGGGATAAATCAGACTGCTCTGGTAGTAATCCTACAGGGAGAGGGAATATGGGGGATAAATCAGACTGCTCTGGTAGTAATCCTACAGGGAGAGGGAATATGGGGGATAAATCAGACTGCTCTGGTAGTAATCCTACAGGGAGAGGGAATACGGGGGATAAATCAGACTGCTCTGGTAGTAATCCTACAGGGAGAGGGAATATGGGGGATAAATCAGACTGCTCTGGTAGTAATCCTACACGGAGAGGGAATATGGGGGATTAATCAGACTGCTCTGGTAGTAATCCTACAGGGAGAGGGAATATGGGGGATAAATCAGACTGCTCTGGTAGTAATCCTACACGGAGAGGGAATATGGGGGATTAATCAGACTGCTCTGGTAGTAATCCTACAGGGAGAGGGAATATGGAGGATAAATCAGACTGCTCTGGCGGTAATCCTACAGAAGAGGGAATATGGAGGATAAATCAGACTGTTCTGGTAGTAATCCTACAGGGAGAGGGAATATGGGGGATAAATCAGACTGCTCTGGTAGTAATCCTACAGGGAGAGGGAATATGGAGGATACACTAGGTGGAGTTAAGGTCTCTTACCTCCAGTAGTTCAGCGTGTGTGCTGTGGAGGTGGCGTGGGTGTGTCATGTTCAGAAAGGGTCGGCTCACGACCAGATAACCAACTACTGTGGCCAAGTCTGCACGTGACAGAAAGAAGAATTGCCACTGAAAATGATTTTAAATGTCAATGCTTATGATGGGTTTAACATCCATTTAGCCTGTGCGTAACTTACACTTAGCAATGATGCTGTCTACCATGCCCATGGAGAAGCGGAAAAAGATGAAATTGTGCAAGTGGTCAACCTGAGGGCAAAGCACAGATACAAACGAACAGCCATTCGTAACGACAAATGTACACAAGTCCAACTTTTCAACAAGTTCAATATTCATCATAAAAGTACAGAGGCGGCTCTCACCAGCTTCTTGAAGGTGGTGTGGATGGTCTGTTTCTCCCTCACATTCCCATTGTAGAAGGCAATCTCCTCACTACAAGACAGCAGGCGTTAGGAGGGTGCGAGGTTAACAAGCACTTCTTCTGCAGGCACAATTTTAACTGACAGGATAAAAAAAAATGCACCTGTTGGTGATGAGGCGCGAGTTGACGTATCTGTACTCCCCCTCGTATTTTTGCTCAATCACGGTCATCTTTCCAATGGGTCTCCTCATCCTCGTCAAGAAGAGTCCCGAGATGAGCAGGTACGCCATCATGGAGGCGGGACCCTGAGAGCACGCATCACATCAGCTCACTGCCAGGTGTGTGTTCAGAAATGTGGCGCTCATGAAACGTTCAGAAAACAGACTGAGTATTACTTGGGCTCCAATTGCAGTCGTCAGCTTGAAGATGTAGAGGCCAATGTCAAGGAGAGGCTGTGAGGGGGACAAACAAATCAACAAGTCAAACAACGTGACCGCGTTTGAGTGTAGCAATGGAAATCACAGGTTTAAAAGCAGAACTGTTATAATTTTGTTTTGTAATGAATTAAAGAAATGCTGCACCTTGCTGAGATTAGAGTAGAGATCTACCACGCTGTTGCAGAACTTCTCCACATCCTGGGTTAGGAGCTGATCAGCATTAGCAATTCGGTTGTCCAGATTGCCCATCTTGTAGTAGGTGTAGCCCCTAAAAATTGTAAAAGCAAAAAAAAAAAAAAACCCACCCTGGAGATTCAGAAGTGCAGAAATACAGGATGCTTTGTCTGGCTGAGAAACGACACATGGGGCGAGGCTCAGAAGTGCCCTTACTTCAGGTACTCATCGTAGAGATGTTTGGTGAGTCTCTCACGGAAGCAGAGCTTGAGCTCGTACAGGCCAAGTTTCAAAAGATTGTTCACCAGGGCAATCTACAGTGGTACAGAACTACGAATTTAAACAAGGTATGAAATCTAAAGAAAAAAAAATCTCTTGGTACATAGTAAGAAAACAAACACAAGATGTGCAAAATGCATACATAATGACTGTTGGTAGCTGATTACTCCATAGCAATATTAATGTAGTATGTTAAAGAGAGGTTACGGTATTACGTAAGTACATAGCTACATCAGGCCTCCTCTGACTTTCTACATCTTTTTAAAACTGAAAACATACACTATAGTTACAAATAAAACACAGTTCAATCAATAATGCTTCATCATGTCTAAAAAGTATTTTAAAAAGTCACTTACAACTGGCATGACCCCCATAAAGTTGAACAAATACTTCTTGAAACCTTTTGGGGAGCGACCAATAATAGCACTGTAAACCACAACATGCACAAAATAAGAGCAAGCAAAGTTAGAAATACTAAAGAAAAAAGATGAAGGACTGCTATAGTGAACCCTTACACTTGCTGTCTATAGGGGATAATAATGCCAGAATTTGTATCAGAGGAGATCTGTGTTTTAGTATTGGAGCCAACATGGCTGAGTAGTAGCTATATTAGTTTTTACAGTTTCAAGTAAGTAAGTAATGGTGAGCTACGTGGCTTAATCTAGTCAGAGGAATGAGATATGTAGGGCTATACTGTCAATAACACAAGTCCACACACTTATTAGTCCGAAATCATTCACAGCAAATAGAGACATTACCCCAGGTATGACCGAAATGTAGGAATAAAAGTGCCTTTTGAACAGAGTGATATCTCTGCTAATGATACCACTGTGAAAGATTAAAGAATATATTGTTCAGTTATTAAAACTCTGTGTCTGAAAATTTAAAATAATGACACATGCATGTCACTGAACTTGAGACATTAAGCATCAGTGTCCCACCTTTCAATCATAGTGCCATTCTGGATCATCCAAACATCACAGTACGTCCGAGCCACCAGCATCACTGCAATCATGCTCAAGTACCACGTCTAAGACATAAAATACATGTAGAAAATCTGAAGTCTACAGGCACATCTATAACATAACACGACAAGCCAGGGCAATCGCCACAATATACTCTTATGACAGCTTTAGAAGCTTGTGAAAGATGTATGCAAAATATATTTATTTATATCTTTGAATTCGAGATGAAGCAAAATGTCTTGAGTTCTGAATTTTGTTTTAATATGACACATGACTAATATATATATATATATATATATATATATATATATATATATATATATGGTAACAGACATGCATGCAACTGGTGCGACAAAGGTGTGCACTGCATTATGTCAATACTGTAAAGCACCCACCTATGCTTCTATATAAGAAATGCAATTAACACTTCATGAACTTTGCACAAACTGCCATATCAGTAAATTAAAGCAGCTACTTAACGAGAAAAAAAAGGATCACAGTGGTCATTACTGTGCAAACATGAGAACATAAAAATATGCCCACATATATTCCCACATTTTGCCCACACCCCCCTTACCTCTTTACAGAAGAATCTTGGCACCATGACCCTGAGAATTCGAGTGATTCGGGTAAAAAAGACTTTGTCCACAGCAGCCCGTTCCTTTTTTGCATCTTTCTGATAGGATGAAAAGCAATGATAAAAAGATTTTGTATCCTAAAATGTATCCACTTTTCCTATGAATTCAGTACCTTCATCGGTCTGTGCCTACCACCTACTGGAATTTATACAAGACACCAACATGGATTGACTTTTCTCCCACCGTAGTTACATTTTTTGAGGGTATGACAATTACATTTTCCCATGAATCTAATAACAGCAAATAAACCAATCAAGCTAATATTTAGAATGATCATTTTCCTGTGCAAAGTCGTGTACAGCTTACTTCACTTACTTCATTATTTAACAGAAGTTCTGATGAACTCTTCTTGCTATTCGTGGAGATGAGAAAATAAGACAACTGGTTTTGCACCATAGTGTGTTTTTATGCACATAACAGCATCATGTGTTGTAAAAGCAAGGCCAGTCTCAGCCTGTCACTTAACCTACATACACACTGACATTGCACACTCCTATACCAGTCATGGGTCAGTAGTAAGCAAAAATGCACTTTATTTTTGAAAAGAAAAAAAAAAACACACCTCATAGTCGTTTTACATTGACATAATTATTTATTTTTTAAATAAATAACCAGACCTTACCTGAACTGTCTGACAGCTTGGATAAGCTGGGTGAAATTGATCAAAGCTAATGCTAACCTTGTTAGCTTCGCTGGCTAACTGGCTGTGAAGTTCACATGAGAATAAGCAGTGGGCGTTTAAAAACGCGACTATGAATGACAAAAACGTCGGTCGAGGGACGCGGGTGTTACCTACCTGTTCAACCTGGCAGACCTTCGTCTTCGTTTAAGTAAATACAGAGCGACTAAGACGGCGCCGGCTATCGAAGAGTTCCTCGCTGTCAAGTATTTACTGACGACCGCCATGTTTCTCGCTGCGACGGACAAGCTAGCCAGGGGGCGACGCGCGAGCCGCTGTTCTACGCCGAATTCTGCGCATGCGCAATTGGGGGGGCGCGCCGTTTCGCGGGCACGAGCGCTTTACGGACGCTGCGTAAACTACGCCGATTACGTTCCGAATGATAACCGTGGGATTTTTTTTTGGATGAAATGTTTAAGCATTGTTTTCTGTCGTTGCGGAGTCACGGTGGGGGTGATCTGTTTTCCATGGTAGATGATGGAACTGTGACAGATATACTTGTACACTTAAATGATAGTTATGCAGGTTGAAAAACGAAACAAAAAATAATAATAACGAAGCATTCTTGTTTAAATACATTTTATGTAAGTAATGTGTAAATACATGAATTTCTCATCTTTTTGAGAAAAAAAGATGAGAAATTCAAAAGATTTATCATTTGATAAATACATAGATACAGGGTTGCCAACTCTCACGCACTGAGCGTGAGACACACGCATTTGACCGTTTTCACACGCTCTCACGCCACACTTCCGATATCTCACGCCGAAAAAAAATATCCAGTTTATTTACCTCAGATCCACATATATGATTCAATAGCCTACGTTACTAGTTCGCTAGCTCTGGCGCCATCCACCGGCGATATAACACTGAATCTGTGTCCCCCCCCCCGCTCAACAAAATACACTCGCCACCGGCTCCAGGTTAAAATCTCACTCCAAGCGAACGTCAAAAGTTGGCAACCCTGTAGATAATACTACTAGGATAGCATTTCTACATCTCCGCAACATTGCCAAATTAAGAAATGCATTATCACAGGATGATGCAGAAAAATTGGTGCATGCCTTTGTTAGCTCTAGATTAGACTACTGCAATTCACTACTGTCAGGATGTTCAAATAGGAATCTAAATAAACTTCAAATAGTTCAAAATGCCGCAGCCAGAGTTCTGACCAGAACTAGAAAATTTCAGCATATTAGACCAGTCCTATCAGCACTGCATTGGCTCCCAGTTAAATTTCGTATTGATTTTAAAATTCTATTATTAACATATAAAGCACTACACGGGCTTGCTCCTGAATACCTCCAGGAACTTATTTCCTACTATGAACCCCCACGTCAACTAAGATCACAGGGTGCTGGTCTTTTAGTAGTTCCACAAATTAATAAGGTAACAGCAGGGGGAAGAGCCTTTTCTTATAATGTCCCCCAGCTTTGGAACAACCTCCCAAAATGCGTACGGGACTCTGACACAGTCACAATCTTTAAGTCTAGGTTGAAAACCCACCTATTTGGTTTAGCATTTGATAATTAACATCCCCCCTTAGATAAAGGTACAGATCCAGGGGTTCATAGACGAAGGGTTTTATGGTAGACTGGGGCGCTGGTGCTGTCGTCCTGTCACTGCTCGTGGTCACTCAAGTTTGTTGACAGTGCAGTGGATGGATGCCATTGTCTCAGAATGCCCCCAAGCCTATGTTACCTTCTGGTTCTGCCTTTTTAGCTAGGCTGTAATAGTTTAACTTAATGCCGGAGTTGCTGCCACACTCCAGAAATGTGTTTAATTTCATCTGTCCTGTATATGTCCTCATACAGAGCTAATTTTCCCTGTTTTATTTTCTCCAAATGGCTGCCCGCCTGCTCGAGGAAAAATGAGATGAGGAGAGGCAAGCGAGTTATCCAGTGCCAGCCACCTACTGTCTGACCGGATAAGCCTACACCATGATGGACAATACTACATCTTTTCCTTTTCTTTATTTCTTTCTGTCTAAATTGTTGTTGTTGTCATGGTGACCGGTGTCGGCCAGAGGAGGATGGGTCCCCCCCCCCGAGTCTTGGTTCCTCTCAAGGTTTCTTCCTCATGCAAAAAACTAGGGAGTTTTTCCTTGCCACTGTCGCCCTTGGCTTGCTCACTGGGGGCTAGGCACGGACGTAGTTTTGGGGGGGGACGGGGGGGACATGTCCCCCCCACTTTTTCAAAAGCCGGTTTTGGTCCCCCCCAGTTTTTACAGTTAAAACCAAATATTTAAGTAGCGACGAAGTCATGTCCCCCCCACTTTTTAACGGTTAAAAAAACAATATCCAAATAGCGACAAATCTAGCACTAGGATCATGCAGCTCCGAGCTCCCCCCCCCCCCCCCCGCTCAACAATTTTTGTTCACAGCGCTCAACAATTTTCATTCAACCCCCCCCCCCCCGCTCAACAGTTCGCCACCCCAGGTTGTGTCCCCCCCACTTATGAAATCAAAACTACGTCCATGGGGCTAGGACTCGGCACTTGTAAAGCTGCTTTGTGACAACAACTGTTGTAAAAAGCGCTATATAAATAAAATTTGATTGATTGATTGATTGATTGATTTTTGGCTTGGAGATAGTAGCAAAACGAAAAACGAAAGCGCGTCGGCGCAGCTTATGCAGCGTCCGTAAAGCTGTCGTGCCTGTGAACAGAAGCTGTGAAATAGCGCCCCCTGTGGTCACAAAACTCGACGGTCCCAGAATGAGATGTAACACCTGGATACTGGGGAGCACCCTAGTGGTTGTCCTACTCTGTGACAAGGTTACAAAAGTGTGGAGTTTAGCTTATTGGTTATTTTGCAACTGGCGATTGAAAAATGGCAACTCATGCTTACATTCTCAGTTTTAAAAGCTGCTTCAATGTATTGGCTTCCGTGATCATAAGATATAAGACGAATTGTAAATGTTTCATTTCATTTTCACACCATCTTTAACACCAAGGTGAACATCACTGACGTTTGACTGATTGTCAAATGAGGACGTTTTATAGAGATATTGAACCTCTGTAAGCCTCTTTGGACAAAGGCGTTTGCCAAATGTAGCAAATATACCATTTCTGTGGCATTCTAAAAGTGCCTTCATTTGAACTTCACTTTTCCCTCTTTCCCACATATTTAATATGTATAATAATAATGTACACTTGTGTATAGCGAAAAAATAGTTTTATCTTATTTACTTTACTTTTTATTATCTTATTTACTTTACGTTTTATGTTATTTTAATATTTTTATCTTTAATTTCTTTTAACATTTTCTTTTTCTTTTCTCCTTTTAATGTTTCTTTTTATTTATACTGTAAAGCACTTTGAGTTGCATGTATGTATGAAAGGTGCTATACAAATAAAGATTATTATTATTAATATTTTGTTACACTGAAACATGTAAACGTTAAGTTATGCCAAAGTAGACAGCTGGATCACAACAGACCCACTACGTTAGCTAGCTAGAATAATATAGATGTGCTGTACTATTATTGCTCGGATCTGTGTACAGCTTTATGTGAAACATTTTCGTGTTTTTATTTTAATTTTTTTATACATCGAAGATCCACCACATAAGCACCGCGGCAAAATCACGTTTGCTATAAAACACCTTTGTTTGTGGGACCAGTGCTGCGAACCATGTGCTCCAACCTACTTCCGCTCATCCGCGGAAGTGACGCACGTGGCCTCCAGACTTGCTACGCAGCATCGGTCCAACGTCAGAGCGCGAGACGACGCCAGGCGGTCCAGGGGCAACAGGGGCAACAGGGGCAACTAACGTCATTCAACTGCGATAGATTTATAGCAGGCAGGGATTACAGTCGCCACAGAGACGTAAAACAGGCGTAAGTAGCACTCACACCGTCCCGGTGGCATTCATGTGTGCGGTGTAAACCTGTTGGAGCAGGAGATGATGGAGCGTGGACGTGAGTGGGGTAACTGGTGGGGGTAACTGGTGGGGGGTAACTGGTGGGGTGAGGATGCGAGGTGATGCAGCAGCCGTGCAGCGCAGTGCCATGGGCGGCCTGCACCGCCACTGCTGCGCACACACACACACACACGCTGGTGTTACTGTACACAGTGGTGTTAAAGTGACACGCAGGTGTTGATGTACTGCGACAACAGTGTTCACGTTCCTCCTCTCTCGGTATCACATCCACGGACATGCGGCGTTAGTCTTTAAAATAGAGATTTCAAGCTGATTGCCCACCGTGCTCACGTTTAGGAGGAGGCAGAGAGAGGAGAGGAGAGAGAGAGAGAGAGAGAGAGGAGAGGCATCTGGGCAGTTTGGGCGGCTCTCTGGTGTGTTTCACAATGTGGTTTTTGTTAGTGGAAAAGTATGGACGCTTACTCATCAGAGTTGTCACTTTTGTGTCAGTGATCTTTTGGGGTGCAATTAGGTGACACCACGAAAACAGTTTTTGAAGTATCATGCTATTAGGTAACTTATCATAAAGACAACTTGGACATGAAGCAAAAGCTATTTATCTTAAGAGACATTTGACATCTGACAGTAATGTCCTGCACATCAGCATATAGTCATTGTTTTCTAAAGTAACTTGTATGCTACTATTTTGTTAGTAGATTCGAAGCAAGACGTTTTCCTACAATGTTTGGCAATAAATAAACCTGTATTATTAACGTAATGCAAAACTTTTAATAAAAATAGTAAGAAATTATTCAGCAGCTAATTCTGATGAGAGCATGATGTTGCACTATCAAAAACTATCTTACCAGGTTCTGTTTTTTCCCCCCAATGTGGATTTAATTAATTTAGTTGTCATTTATTGGGTGGTTATTGTTTTCAGAGAGAGCGGAGAGATCAAATCATGAACCCTGTCTACAGCCCTGCATCAACAGGGGTTCCTTATGCCAACCCTAAAGGAATAGGCTACCCAGGTACATGAATATACACAAATAGATCTTGTTCAACATTGTCTCTCCTTTTTTAGAACCAACGCTTTGTAAGTTCCTGTGTCATTGAACATTGGATTCTTTTATTAGATTATTACTTTTGTAATGAAACGGTGCCTCTGTTATGACCTGCAGCTGGGTTTCCTGTTGGCTATGCCGCAGCTGCTCCGGCCTATTCTCCAAACATGTACCCTGGAGCCAACCCCGCATTCCCCACAGGTAAACTCTCAACACACACAGTGCTTCTTAGCTCCAGCTTCTTAAAGGTTAGAAGCCACGTGTGGATCATATCCTTCTCACTGAGGCCTGTACACTATGGTTTCATCATCTGACTGTTTTCCAGTTTTTATTGCCCAGGGAACAAGGGGAGTTGTAGAAAACAAAGAGTACTTTTTATGGTTCATTCCAATTCACTTTTGTATTCCTCTCTTTACATCTAAGATGGTCATTGTCACAATGACGAGCTTAAGTCACAGAATAGCTGATTGAGTCATTCCATTTCTTCTCAGTAAATGGATGCTTTAGTGTCATCCATCTAGAACCACAGGGTTACTAGAACCACAGGTTAATATATGATTCAAGTGCTTTTCGAAAAATTGTTGACACACAAATGTTCATTAGGAACAGTCAGATAATATAAATGATCGGTTTACTTGAACTTTAAGAATTTAGGATTGTGTTTTTATGTTTGTCAGAATATGTTTTTAATATTGTGTTTTGAATCGAGATGTGTCCACTATGGGAACAGATTTTGAATTAATTAGATGATGTATTTAAAAACATTAAATTGAAATGATGTTAAAAGAATTACAAGTCAGATAAATTAAGAAAGCTTAAACTATAACAAAGTGGCTAAACATGAACAAACCAGATAAAATTAAAATATGTTAAATACGTGAAATTATAGATGTTAGCATTGTGATTAAACAAGGCAGTTAATCCCACATTAACTGGAAGGACAGTTAAATTGGGTACCATATATTGAGGCTTTGCCCACTATTTGAGACTGACAGGTTGTCAGGTTTGCTGTTTCCATCACCAAAATGATTTAGAATTAATTTGGCTTTTCAGAGTCCTAAAATACCTTATGTATTCTAAATAGTCTTAATTTATTGACTTTCATTTAATGTATTTAAATGTATTATAAATTTGTTTTTCAGATCAAAACTAATATGTATTACACTTTCTATTATGTGATGTGCCTGCTATAATCTTGTAATGTAGTAGTTATAATATTGATATGCTGTAAGTTTTATGATTTATTTTAACATGATGTACTTTTTAACATTCACTTACTTAAACAATGATGTAAATGTGTTACCATAATGTGCGTACCATAAGAAATGGTTAAAGATGTGACTTGCATTCCAAATTACACTTATGTTAAAAAACACAAACAAGCAAACAAAATAAATGAGATAATGGTGTTAACCAGGCAAATGTATTGGACATATAGGATCTGTTTTTAGTGCTGAGTTCTGGTCTTCCTTACTCAGATGTTCAAGATTTGGCTTTTCACAGCCTTCCAGCATCTAGAGTTCTTTTTATTTCAGTTCCAAAATGGAGGCATTCATGGGACAATATAACATGACTCAAAATGACACACCTCTCAATGTTTCTTTTAAGATTTCCCTAAGAGTATTACTTCAGCATAATGAACACAACCTAAAAGCTTCTTAAGCAAACAGTATTTTGTCCTTATATGAGTGTAACACCTTTAAATAGGAATGTTACAAAGGTTATGTATTGAAATCTCTTTTTTTAAATCACCTTCTAGGTTATGCCCCAGGGACACCTTTCAAAATGTCCTGCTCCCCAACAACAGGTGCTGTCCCCCCCTACTCCACATCACCTAACCCCTACCCTGCTGCAGTCTACCCTGTGAGGACTTCCTATCCTCAGCAAAATCCTTACGCTCAGGTGAGTGGTTAAATAAGTGTGCCCATTAAGGCCATCAGTAACATCTGAATGTGTGTATTGGAGCTAAACTTTGTATGGCACTATATCTCCCTCCCCCTGGTGGAAGGAATTCCTATACTTAATTGTTTCTTCAGTGCACATATGTTAGTTTGTACAGAGCCCGTAAGGTGACATCATGTAAAAAAATAATAACGCGTGGCCACGACTTACTAACGCGTGCGAACGCCTTACTAACGCGTGGCCACGACTTACTAACGCGCGCGAACGCCTTACTAACGCGTGGCCACAACTTACTAACGCGTGCGAACGAGATAATTAACGCGTGCGAACGAGATAATTAAGTATTACTTTATATAAAGCCAGGTTTACCTTCCTTGGGCAGGCAGTTAGTGTACATCCCCTCCTTGGCAGTCAGTTCACGAACAACCCTGGGATCTGCTTGCTTTGCTGTGAAAAAATAAACTTTGTTGCCACGCGTAAAAGGCGACATTAGTATCTCGTTCCCACGCCTTAATTATCTCGTTCCCACGCCTTAAATATCTCGTTCGCACGCGTTAGTAAGTCGTGGCCACGCGTTAGTAAGGCGTTCGCACTCATTAGTAAGTCGTGGCCATGCGTTATTATATTTTTTACATGATGTCACCTTACGGGCTCCGTAAGTTTGTTTCTCCAAAATGTATCTTCTTTTCCACAGCAGCAAGGCACTTACTACACACAACCATTGTACGCCGCCCCGCCCCATGTAATTCATCACACTACAGTGGTTCAGCCCAATGGCATGCCAGCGGCTATTTATGCTCCGCCTATCCCACCTCCTCGTCCTAATGGCGTTGCTATGGGAATGGTAGCAGGCACTACAATGGCAATGTCAGCTGGTATGTGAGAAGGTTATCGTTGTTGATGTTTTTTAGCTATTCTAATAGCACCTCATACAATAAATGAATCTGAAACCTCAGAATGAGGGCATAAAATATTATTTTCCTTCGTAATCGTTTTGGATAATGAAGGATATTGAAGAAAGAGCTAATAGTGTTTGACAAAGATGTCTCTCACCTACGTGATTACATTACACATTATGTTTCCTTTAAACCACAGGAACTTTATTAACAACTCACTCCCCAACTCCAGTAGCTCCTCACCCTGTCACTGTGCCCACCTATCGACCCCCCGGAACTCCCACTTACAGCTATGTGCCCCCCCAGTGGTGAACAGATGGCACTGTAAGTACAACATGTTTGTTGACAACACAAATTCAGAGTACCAAGTATATCAATATCAATAAGGTGTTTTAGAATACACTAGCACTGTGTTTGAGACACAAAATGTGTTAATGTCCTTGATGAGACATTGTCAGTTGTGTGATTGTCTTCCCCAGGTCAGAAGATGGTAGATATGCATCCGCACAGTCCAGTATTTTACAGTTACAGTTGGGGCTGATGCCACGTGTGTTTCCAGCCAGTGGTTCTTCCTTCCAAGCATAATGTGAATCTGAAGAGAGTTGGCATAGGAAAGTGCGCTTTGGAATGAGAACAAGAACCATTCCATTGCAACTAAATTAGCATTACATATGTGTTCAACGGCATCTCTTACATCAGAAGACTAGCTCTTCATGCAGACTTGTGTTTTGTGGTCTGTCTTGCAGTTTTTATAGCATTGAAGCATAAAAGTGGTGAAAAGAAGTTAAGGCAGTTGGAATTGATTTGTATTTGGAATCTATATTGAATGCATGTATATATTGAAAATAACAATGCTAGCTGAATCTACCTGCTGTGGTTGATACAAAATCATAAGGTTATCAGAAGAAAAATCCAAAGGATTATGGTTAAAAAAAAACAGCAACTTGACATCTCAAATGCAGTGTGTCTATATTGTTATTTCATAGAAAAATTTAATGGCATTTTTTTTCCCCCATTTTTAAAAAGGTGTTTTCAAATTCTTCTTTTTTTGTTTTAACTAGGATTTCAATTTTTGAAAGTATACCTGATATGTTTTAATCTGGGGAACACACACATTGCGCTTTTGCCACTACGTATTTGAAGGAGGAGTCAGATATTTTTTTATTTAGCACCTCAAAAGACAGATATCCATTTCTCTTCTGATTGGGTCATCATTTCTCATGCTCTCACTGGAGGTAATTGATGCACATATTTGTGTGTATATAGATTGGTTAGGTGATCTGCTGAACAACCCTTTGTACCGGTGCTGAGAGCATGCCTACTTATTTCAGTGTTGTTTTTTTTAGGTTTAAGTTAAAAACATAACTGAAGGAGTGACAGAGGAATCGTTGCTAACAACATTTTGAAATATAAACCTGCAAATTATAAAATTGAGTATGTTGGCAATTTATAATGCAAACATTTGATAACACTACCAAGGACACAGTAACTTATTTGAATCATTTGGTTAAGAAAAAAAAACCTTTATTGCTTGTTACCTCAAGATTGCATCATCACTGACCGAATTTTCATTGTCTTTTTACTTATTCATATATACTGCCTATGTCACCTCAGTTAAATAATGTTTTGTAATGTTTTGGGGTTTTGTTTTGTATTTTCAGGAAATACCAAAAAATAAACATAATAATGAACATTGTCCTTAGTGTTTATTATGCACAAAAGCAAGAATTTGGGGAAGCTTATAGTTACTTGGGTGGCTTTTGGACTCAAACACAATAAGTATGCTTGTAGGAGGAATGGCATGGAGGGCAGTAAGCGGTGAAAAATCTTCTAAGAGTAGAACCAGAGCCAGAGGACTAACTGTTAAAAGACATGAACAATCCCACGAATACCAACCAGTCCCTCCAATTCGTTGTGGTTTCACCAACTATCCATTCCAAGGTTGGAACTCCAAGTTTAAATCAAATTACACAACGTTCTAAAACCGTTGCGTAAATGACGGTTAAAATCTTTTTTAAGTATCCAGTTATAGTTTGAATTGTTTTATTTTTAAAAAAGTGTAATATTTTGCTTATGTTACGTAGGTTATGATGTCTCTGTCTTGAAAACTAACGGTTAAAGTTAAACGACGTAGCACCACAGAGGACCTGACGTATCTCATAGGTACGTCAGAAGTAGCTGGCTAATTAGCAGCGTTAGCCCAGCAACACAACGAGCTAATTAATGATAATATAACACATTAGCAGAACTACTGTTATGGAGACTAAAAAACCAAGATGTGATTAGCATCTAATATAACCAACCTAGCTAGGTAATCAGCTGGCTAAAATAGCCGATTGATAATTCCAACTTATTTAGCTAGCTAGCCATTAATTAGCTAGCAAGGTTGGCTGAGTGCACGACTGTAACTTTTATTTTAAACAAGATATTTGTGACGGTCTAATACATTTTTTGTTTAACTCCATTTTACTTTTTAGTAAGAAACAAACCCCGCCATGGATTCAGACGGTGCTTTTCGACAGGTTCAAAACCAAAAACGTCGACAGGTAGCTGGTTAACGTTAGTTAGGTGGATAACTAGTTAGCCAAATAATCTAAATTAAATTAGTCAGACATAAATTATTTTCTTACATGTTGGGAAGTGTCTTCGTTACCAGCTAATATTCTTTTGGCTACATCTGACTTTTTCCTGCACTGTACCTTAATTTTATACCAAATATGCAGTTAGTTCCAATATGCAATACCAATAAATTAAATATAATAGGCTAATACAGAATTACGAAAAGTGCTTGCACACAGGTACAGACACAGCTCTGTTAAGAGGGGGTAAAACATCCTGTAAACTAAAATTGTAAATTAAAATGTGGAAGCAACAGAGAGCAATTTACAACTTAATGACTAAAATCTTTTTAACGAACTATTAAATCTGTAGAATTATATAGATTGCAGTGCCACACCGTTTTGAACCTATGACTTATAAAATTTCTGCATACCAGCAGACGTCGCTGTTCTGACGTCGATGCTCTAAAGGGCAGTTGAGCCATTTCCCCAAGCGCATTCAGCTGTACTAGGACGTTTGTAGCTGTTGTGACAGGGTAACATAGCTAGATTAACCACAATGAAACTACTATTGAAGATAAAATGGCATATAACTGTCATTAAAAGCAGACTCTTTGATGGATCACCACAGTATTTAATGTTTATAGTAAAAAAAGCCAAGGAATTGCATGTCTTTTCAGGCAGCATCCTTTGAGTTGAGAAATGAACTTTGTAGAGGGGATGAAATTGGCTCACAGCAGAAAAGGGAGGTTTATGTTAGAAGCTCCTACAGGTGAGAATGACTTTTCAAAGCTTGCATACATGTACATTGTTGATAGGAAAAAGTTACAATGTATTGTTTTCTCAAGGAGAAATTTGAATGAGCTTGCTTCAGATACACCAGCAGTTTTGAGGGGAGAAAAGGATGCAGAGGATGCTCCTGCTAGTGTCTCAATATCCAACTTATTCAATGCTAATGCAAGTCGACTTCGTAAGTCTTTCAGAAAATCTACCAGATAAAATGTTCTTTTATATAATCCTGTGAGCATATTGTATAATTCTCTTAGTTCTTACATCTTAAACACTACTTAATTGATTGATTCTGCTGGTTCTGACATAGCAAACAATACGTATTTGTAAAGATTCTGAATGTGTTTGTTGGTCTCATGTTGCCTTCAAACATGAAGGTGGCGTACATATCGGCAGCAATCAGCAGGGGCTTCCAACGTTTAGCATGTCGGCCTCAAGAGCCCCACCACAGTCTGGTCCTACCATTGTTCAATACTCTGCTCAATCTGGAGGTGGTACGCAGCAGTACTACGTGCCTGCCAACAAGGTGGTTGTCCAAGGTAAAAGCTTAATTTGATCACATCAAGCAGTAATTTATGGTTGGAATATATTTGGAATTGTATATAAATTTTGAGTTAAAAATATAGACTAAATTCTATATTTATTTTCTTGTTATGCCCTTGGAGACCCTATAAAGGAATTTTATTATCTTATTGAGCAACAGTATATTAACATTTTAAATATTTGTAAATGTTGTACACAAAACCCAAAAATGTACATATCATTCTAGTAAAAGGTTTAGGGTAAAATACCTTTTCCATTTCAAAACTCCAAAGCTATCATTCCAGTGTTACATTTCTACAGCGTGTAGGGAGGATTTTTGTTACAGTGTGGTATTTGCATTGGCACCTACAATGCTGCTTGATTGGTCGAATGGCCTGTTCAAATGCATTAAGACTGAGAAAAGAGGAAGCGGCAGGGATGACTCCGATGTCCCCTGTGTTATTTACATCAGGAGGCAAGTGATGTCATAGTGATGTCAATAGCTTTAATTGTAATTGCACACATAGCTAGTGGTTTGGACAGCATTACATATTGAAGGCAGAGGGAGAAACAGTTTCTCTCTACACATGGCTGTGATTGGAGAGGAAACAGAGTCAGGTATGTTTTGTTTTTTTGCTTTTCTGCTTTAAATATTAAGGTGTGAATAATGCATCAGGAAAAATATTTTAACCCAAAAGCCTAGAGTGTAATGTAGGCTTCTTTATCTAATGACCTAATTTTTAAATAGACACAATGAGGGCTTTCTATTATTAAATAAGAACTTACCAGGTGCTCACAGAACCTAGTCATGTATCAACTTGATAAGTTTCCAGCTTGGGTAGAAGAATTGATTTGAAAATGTGAATAGCCTTTGATTTCTGTTTAGAGGCAGTGAATAGTTGTGTAGTTTCATATCTACACTATGTATCTGTTGCCAGTATTTTAAAATTGCACAAGTTAAATGCATTAAATATTTTGACAGCAGTGGTTTCATGCCTGCTCACTTGCCTCTTTAGCTCTGTTCTCTGTTCACTGCCTCTCTCTCCACCCTCATCTCGCTCTCTCTCTCTCCCCACCCTCATCTTTCTCTCCACCCCATCTCTCTCTCTCTCTCCCTCTCTCTCTCCACCCCCATCTCTCTCTCTCTCTCTCTCTCTCTCTCTCTCTCTCCCTCTCTCTCTCTCTCCAACCCCATCTCTCTCTATCTCTCTCTCTGTGCAATGCTTGAGTGCTCTGCCCACTCTGCTGGCTGACGTCACTGTCTTTCCTGGAATTGGACACCAGCAGGGAAATGTAAATGCTGAACAGCAAATAAGATGTACACTGACGTCAGTCCAGAGTCATACTGTGATTACAGGCAATTGCTTTTGTGGGAGAAAGACACTGCCAGATTAATCATGTGTTAGATAATATACTGTTGCTACCTCAGTGAGACAGAGGGAGAGAGCATTCTGAAGGTTTAATGATATCATCAGAAAATAAAAATGATGGGACTTAAGGATTTGAATCAGTTGTGTACTCTTGTGTTGTGTCTTTGTTTTGCATATTTGATACTGAATAGCAAAGTTTGTGGCTGCTATAACTGTTCTCGAGGTAGGAATGTTGCTATGCTTCTTTAGTCCTGGAAAACCACATAGTTTTCAGTAGTGTGTAATCCATTTAATCCATTTGACTATATCTGCATTTGACTAAATCCACAACTAAAATATCTAATATGCATAATAAAATGTCAGCCTACTAGTTGAGAGCAGCTCAGTGTAATCTCTTATCCTTCCAGGTATTTAGGGTTTTATTCACAAGAAGGCTTAAGTCTTACCATTTTTATAAGCATGCTTGTGTTTCATTATTTATGGTCATCTATACTTGCTTGATAAAGATAGAATACTAGAACATCTTTAAGTATGTGTAACATAATATGCAATAGAGAGATGTTTCTGTGTAAGAAACAACCTCTTGACCTCAGATGGCCTTATTGCTCTGCATCAATTTATAGGGACCCAGAAATAGCACTGACGTGGTTTAAATGACATCATTGATTGTTTTGGTGATGCTTCACTACACAGTGAATAAGATAGGAATAATGGAACTGACAAGATTAAAATTACTATATAAAATGTAATATAACCTAAAGACCATCAAAGCCATAACATTTCGCACTGTGACTTTGGATAGTTTTATTGTTATTTTTGACAGATATATCCCAGTTCTATGCTATTTCCAGTAAGCTAACCTTAATTTACAAATATCGCGTTGGTATGATCGAAGGAAAGGCCTCCCCATTAAAACACTAAATGTAGGCTATTTGTAATTCTATTATTAGATACATATCAGGATAGGCACTCAGATATAAAAATAAATTGACTTGAAGATCATTTGAATTGTGCAAATGAACTAAAATGCAAATTGTTTATGTTTTTGTGTATCTGTGTGTGTGTGTGTGCGTGTGTGTGTGCGTGTTACTCCAGCTGCTACAGGCGATATGTCTGCGTATCAGATGTGTTCACCCACCTCCAGTCTCCCACAGGGTGTAGTGATGACCAGCTCTCCAGGATCCCTGCACAGCCCTCAGCAACTAGCTGAGGACGCCTCGAGGAAGAGGGAGCTCCGGCTGATGAAGAACAGGTACCATATTTGCTCCATTCCTATACTTAACCTCCTGAGAAGTGTGTGTGTGTGTGTGTGAGTGTGTGTATGTATATACACACCCCCACCCACTGCAATATAAAGATTTTAGCCCATTGCAACTGTCAGCTTGTACCTAATCATCTATTTGCATAATATTTAAAGCAGGTTGTGTACTCAAATTATCTTTAACACATCCTGCATGTATTTCACTAACATAAACTCTCTACGGTTTCTGTCTCCTCTCCATCTATGTGGACTTACTCGTCACTTTTTAAAGATGTCTGTACTGCTATAAGTCAAAAGTTTTATTTCATGATGTTTAAAAAAAAGCCAATGCACTCTATTTTTGTTGTTTTTTCTTCTTTGTTCCAGTTTTTCCTGAACTAGAGAAACCAAACTTTTAAAAACTATTGTGCGGTCATGTTGTGCATTTATCATTTTAAGTCATCTTTATGAAATATTGTTGTAGCTTAATTTCAGATAGTAATGAAACAAGAGATTTAAATAATTGTAAACATGTAAACAGAAATGACTTTACTATTGTTGTATCTCTTTATATCTGTATTTCTTTGTATGAGAAGAGATTTTTTTTTTTTTTAGAACATGCCAATTCCCATAACTACTTATTCCTTTATTTCGTCTATCTCATCTCTTGAGATACAAAAAGGCTAGACTTGGGGGATGGGTGGAACTATGAGAGATCTTTTATTTTAGATAAAACAAATGCAAATATCTTAAGAATTACCTATAGAGTGTGCAGTCATTTGTAGCACAATTTACATTTGTTATTGATTTAAGATCTTTCTGTTTGTCTGTCTGTCTGTCTGCCTAATCTGTGTGTGGGAAAATTGCAAATTAGAATTTGATGAAACAGCCTATTCACTTCCCTGCAATGTGGCAGTTTTTATTTTGCATGTTAATAAAATGTCAAAGGAAGGGACATTCAAACAACAAATAACTGTTAGTTACAGATCCCAAGGTATCTGTTTTTGACACACAGAATGGAAATAGTGTTCAATCAAGAAAGCTGCAAAAAAATGATTTGAGTTGTGTTAGCTTCAGTGTCCTAATGTCAGAATATCATGTAATGAGCTGGAAAGTTCTTTGCTTTTCATTTCTTACAGAATCAGTGTTTGATTTGTGTTGGCAGGATCCAGATCTAAACAGGCTGATGGATATTAGTACTGTACTGTCTAGTGCTCTTGGATAACAATGCTGGTCAGAACCATTAAGGTTAAATCTTGCTCAACTGAGAATACTCAGAGTCCCAGTATGGTTTCAGAGTGCTTTGCTAAAACGGAACGGCAGTCTTTAATAAAACATAAATAAGTTTCCTTCGGTAGGTGAAGAATAGCACACATTTAAATCTGGTGTAGATTAAGCAAACCTAGTACACAGGTTTCCAGCTAGAGAGGTGCATAATACAGTTGCTCTTTACCAAACCAGATAAATTTGCCAGTTTGACTGTACCTTTGTTCAGAAAATTTAATAATATAGTTGTATATTAAAAGTAGACAGAGAAAAAAGTACATTTATTATTAACATTTGATTAATACATGTACATAAGTTATGACAATTCTGACCCTCACATTCCCTTTGACACATTTTGCTCCACATGCACTTGATTGGCTTGCTGAATGGCTAGTTTATTTTCTGCCTTGACTCTGGAAGTCAAAACAGACATGGAAATGCTCACAGGGCGTCTTTGTTGTCGCTTCCAGGGAAGCTGCCCGGGAGTGCCGTCGGAAGAAGAAAGAGTATGTCAAATGTCTCGAAAATCGGGTTGCTGTGCTTGAAAATCAAAACAAGATGCTCATCGAAGAACTTAAGGCCCTAAAGGACCTTTACTGTCACAAAATTTAATAGTGAAAGGCCATTTTAGGCCAGACATTAAAGAGACTCCTCGTTGCAGGCTACTGCAAGCATCTGGGCAAAGGTGCTTTATACTTCTTGTTTAACTACTGTTCGCAACAGCCAGAAAAGGCCATGGTTGCCTCATGTGTGTAATTCTGTGTGTTGAAGACCTTTTGTGCCTGCATCTGTTGGTGGTGTTAGAAAGCATGTCTCCTGCACTGTTCTGGAGTCAGTGAATGTGGTATGTTGCATTTGTCGCTTGTGCTTTTGCAGGGAGGCGGCTAAAGAGTGTCGCCGTAGGAAGAGAGAGTATATACGCTGCCTAGAGACACGCCTTACAATGCTGGAGGTGCAAAACAAGAAGCTCTTCGATGAGCTACAGTACCTGAAAGAAATCTATGCTGGAAAGTCCAGTTAGGTGTGGGACACCACATCTCAGCACATCTCATGACCTTACCTCCACTACTTTCATCCTAACAGCAAAAGCTGAAGGAGGTTTATGGTTATTTTGTGAGAAATTAATTTAGACTAGCACAAGAATGGTAATCAAAAAAATGTTTTTTGAAAAAAAAATGTATTTGAATTGTTTTTGGATTATAACTGTTTAAATTGTGAAAGCTACTTTCAGTGTTTAATGTTAAAAAAAATCTTTTTAAAGATTTTATGACATTTGAGTCTGCCTACTTAGATCTAAGTATATTTCAAGTGAATGGAAATTGAACAAAAATGTGAGTGTATCTCCATCTATGTAGTGAATTTAAACTGAGTAAATATATTTTTGACAGTTAATTTGGATTTTCTCTCTCTCTCTCGCTCTCTCTTTGGCTGAATACTGCAACTCTGAACCACTTTGTTGCATAGTCTTTCTTCCCTTTATGATAGTTGGGACTGGTTGTTTATATTTCACTAGAGATGTCCCATAAATTGTACAAGGTATCAATGGCTCAGTGATGCAAAGACAATATTTATGTATAACATTTGTAAAATATGTAATAATTGTATATATTAAATAATTGATATATTATTGATATAATATAAAAATTATTATTTTATAATTTATTTAATATTTTAAAAATATTTTATGTAATACATTTGTATAATATTTTTGTGTTGTGTTGAATGCATAAAATAACAGTGATTGTGGAGTTACAGGACAGAGAGCAAAGTGTAATACAACTATGCAATAACATTATACTGAGTGATGGCCAATTTCATCTTGGACCTTGATCTGACCATGTGAATAATTTAGGTCATTTACATTATGTGACTGTAGGGGCTTTTATTTAATGTGTCACCAACAACTAAATGAGCAGTGCACAGTTAAAGATTAAACTGTTGCTTTAACTTTGCATCACAAGAAGAACATTGCACATTGCAGTTAGAATCTTCTTGGTTAGTCCAACTTTTCATTACATAGATGTTTTGAACTTTTGACTACCCAGCAAAATTCTACACTCTACATGTGCATGTACTTTATGCAGGTTTTTTGCTGTACTTAAATACACTAAAACTTAGGGATATTTAGCTTTTGGATGAAATTTATAGCAAACATCATGTATGAAGATGAAATTAGGCCTGTGTTGTCTGTGCAGAGGCACAATGACTGGATTAATGATGTTGTTCCTGTAATATGGGCTTGTCTGTGTTGACTAGACACACCTGGCCACACTAACACTACCACCACCACCACCACCAAAGGCTCGTCTGGTGACAACAGTGGCTGAAGTGTAGTGCTCTCCTTGATGTCTCCAACATTATTGGTGACCATAATTTCTGCTCAGCGTGCATTGACCTTCACCAGTGAACAGCACTGAGGCCCCATGGTCTATCGTCCAGTGTAAATGCTCCCCAACCCATGCAAGATGATGTCGCCAGTGCTTGGTGGTGTGGTCAGGTACCCTTGAAGGGTCATCTAGCATGCAGTCCACTCTGATGTTTCGAATGGTTCGGTGCCTCTCGGGTGCCTCTCACCTGCTTTAAATGTGCCTGGAGTTGTGGCATTCATCATCTGTTTCTGCGGTTGCACTGTTCACAATGAAGCAGTCATCGGTGTGGCATGTGGCTAAAAGGGCGTCCACTTTCTGTGATTAGTCCAGTCTCTCTGTATTTCTGTTGCAACCTACTGATGACACTTAAGCTCAGTGGCCACTTCCGTCTGAGAACATCCTGTTTGAAACTTCGCAATGGCCAAGCACTGTTGATCAATTGTTAGGTGTCACCTTGGCCTCATGATGTCACAATGTGAACAGCACGAGGACTGTTTAAATAGCAATCCCAATTGAACCAGGAATTGTTGTCGATTCATGGATCAAACACCTGCTGAGGATTTTGCTTTTAAACTCCTTAGTAGAGAACAGCAAGTTATGCAAAACGTACTGAAACACCGTACAGTTGGACATGTGCATTCAAAGGTTTAGAGAAGGTCACATTATGATCACGTGTAGAGTTTAGAGGGCAGTGTAGGTTCATCCTAAATAAATTGCACCCGAAAGCCAAATATCCTTAACATTTTGTGAGTCTCTGTAAACACCCGAACATATCAAGGAATATACCGGTGGCCTGGAAAGTCCTCGGTGAATTGAGTGTATAAGATCTGACGAGGAGTATTGTGAGAACTACAGCTTTAATCTTTCATTCCCGAGTGGCACAACCACTGCAGACAGGTACACTAACCTAATTTGGAAGTATTATTTCTTCCAGTCATTACAAGATATAATGAAAAACATTTATATAAACATTAAATACTTTGGTATAACCCAGACTCCATGTTACCAAAATGCTTTTGCATGTTCCGGAGATATCTGTAGAGAAATTAAGCCAGGTGTCAAAACAGCTCTGTAGTCCCTGTTCGTAACATTCTCAGAAAACTCATCATCAGGTCTTATATGGTATTCTTGGCAACACGTTCTGGTGTTTAACACGTACATATACATAAATAGAGCAGAAAAGCTGAATTTACTCTTGGTCCATGTGCGAAGGGAGTCTGACGTCGACACACACCTCTACCACACATAGTGACGACCACACACATCTGTAATGATAATTCAACCTTAAAATGTCAGTTGTGAGTAATTCCCACTCTTGTTATGACTAGCATGAGTATCATTAAACAGTTTTTTTTTTCCTTAAAAAAAATGAAAGTGTTGGGTTTAATAAATTGTTAGGCGAAACAGGTTTCAGGCCTATTTTGATTAATAATTTTAATAATTTATTGAGTGAAAATTAAATATGCAGGGGGCTGGGGAGAGAGAGATACAGATATTTATATATTTCTATTTATTTATTTATTTAAATATAAGTTTATTATTTATTTATGCATTTCTTTATTGCTTTAAAGCCTGTAACTGACCCTAACAGAGGCGGGCCGGTTGTGTGTGGGTGAGGCGGGCCGGTTGTGTGTGAGTGAGGCGGGCCGGTTGTGTGTGAGTGAGGCGGGCCGGTTGTGTGTGGGTGAGGCGGGCCGGTTGTGTGTGGGTGAGGCGGGCCGGTTGTGTGTGGGTGAGGCGGGCCGGTTGTGTGTGGGTGAGGCGGGCCGGTTGTGTGTGAGTGAGGCGGGCCGGTTGTGTGTGGGTGAGGCGGGCCGGTTGTGTGTGGGTGAGGCTGGCCGGTTGTGTGTGAGTGAGGCGGGCCGGTTGTGTGTGGGTGAGGCGGGCCGGTTGTGTGTGGGTGAGGCGGGCCGGTTCTGTGTGTGAGTGAGGCGGGCCGGTTCTGTGTGTGAGTGAGGCGGGCCGGTTCTGTGTGGGTGAGGCGGGCCGGTTGTGTGTGAGTGAGGCGGGCCGGTTGTGTGTGGGTGAGGCGGGCCGGTTCTGTGTGTGAGTGAGGCGGGCCGGTTGTGTGTGAGTGAGGCGGGCCGGTTGTGTGTGGGTGAGGCGGGCCGGTTCTGTGTGTGAGTGAGGCGGGCCGGTTGTGTGTGGGTGAGGCGGGCCGGTTGTGTGTGGGTGAGGCTGGCCGGTTGTGTGTGGGTGAGGCGGGCCGGTTGTGTGTGGGTGAGGCGGGCCGGTTCTGTGTGTGGGTGAGGCGGGCCGGTTCTGTGTGTGGGTGAGGCGGGCCGGTTCTGTGTGTGGGTGAGGCGTGCCGGTTGTGTGTGAGTGAGGCGGCCCGCCCCACCGCCTCTCAGGGGGAATGGAGCGATGTTGAGGGCTGAGTGTGCAGGAAGAGACGTGAGGACAACCGCACACGGTGTCTCGGAGTGAACTTACCCAACACTGGTTCATGTGAACGACTGGAGGGGGAAACACAGCTGAAGCACTCGCGGGTAATAGAGTGAGTAGTGAGAGATGTATCATTAAAACTGTAGTGTAGTGTGTGATAATAACACTGAACTTACGGCTGATGGTGGCTGATGTTAGCAGCGTAGCTAACCTCGAAAAGTTCGCCCACACGAGCTTAACGTTAGTAAAGTCGACTTAGTCGGCACAGCTAGCCACCTTTATTATTATTAGTAATGAAATAGTTCAGATAATCATAAATACCGGTGTGGAATAACTGGTATAGCTGCTCGGTTAGCGACAGAGCTAACGAGAGCTAACTTAGTTCAGCTGCTCTGCTTCCTCCAGACTGGCAGCTACGCGGTGGGCTACACGTAAAACACGTTATTTTAACTTAATAAAGTGATGTTCATGATAAAGTTATATTCATAATAAAGTGATGTTCATAGTAAAGTGATGTTCAAACACACACTGAGGGACCCTGTCGAGTTTGTTTTGCCCCATAAATGGGGTGGGGTGGATCTGACACCTGGGCCTGCAGTATAAGGGAGAGGAGAACTTACTGTCTTAAGTTTTTTTTTAAGTTTTAAAGTGTTTTAAGTTGACATTCTGGTCGTAAAAATGGGCGTGATGAGATTTGGAGGTTTTATTTTCCACACCAGCAACAAAACACAGCAGGGAGCGACCAAAAAAACTTATATAGACACAACAGCACAACAAAGCAGCATTGTGTTAGTGGGTGTGTACACGAACGTGAACATTTTACCATAACGAAGCACTTTTAATTAATTTTTTTACAGACCGCAACTTTTCTAGAAACTTTTGTCCTGTGCTTGTGGTTTTAGTGATTCATACCCCATGAACTTTTCCATAT
The DNA here is from genome assembly GCF_052324685.1 of Brachyhypopomus gauderio. Lineage (NCBI taxonomy): Eukaryota > Metazoa > Chordata > Actinopteri > Gymnotiformes > Hypopomidae > Brachyhypopomus > Brachyhypopomus gauderio. The sequence goes on along the minus strand of NW_027506974.1, from coordinate 106,007 downwards.
TTTGTCACATTACAACCACAAACATAAAATATATTTCCTTGGAATTTAATGTGAAAGATCAAAACAAAGTGGTGTACAGTTGTGAAGTGGAAAGAAAATTATACATGATTCAAAACATTTTTTACAAATAAACTGTGTGGTGTGGTGTGCAAAAGTATTCAGCCCTCTTTTCTCTAAGTGCAACCAATTGCATTCAAACGTTGCCCGATGACTGCTAATGACTAAAAAGAGTAGACCTGTGTGTGATCTAATCTCAGCACAGATACAGCTGCTCTGTGATGGCCTCAGATGTTGGTTAACAGAATATTGGTGAGTCAAGTATCATGAAGTCCAAAGAACACACCAGACAGGTCAGTAATAAGGTTGTGGAGAAGTTTAAAGCAGGCTTAGGCTATAAAAAGATTTTCCAAGTTTTTAACATCTCACGGAGCATTATAAAATCCATTATCTGGAAATGGAAAGAGTATGGCACAATTATAGACCTACCAAGACAAGGCCGTCCACCTAAACTTACAGGCCGAACAAGGAGAGCACTGATCAGAGATGCAGTTGACATTCATGGTGACTCTGGACGAAATGCAGAGATCTACAGCTCAGGTGAGGGAATCTGTTCACAGAACAACTATTAGTCATGCACTGCACAAATGTGGTCTTCATGGAGGAGTGGCAGAAACAAAGACATTGTTAAAAGAAAAAAACACAAGTCCCATTTGCAGTTTGCCAGAAGCCATGTTGGCTAACCTTGTGTCAAGATCTGAAAACCGCTGTTCACAAACGCCCTCCATCTAATCTGACAGAGCTTGAGCTGTTTTGTAAAGAAGAATGGGCAAAATTTCAGTCCAAAGCTGGTGGAGACTAAGACTTGCAGCTGTAATTGCAGCAAGAGGTGGTTCCACAAAGTATTGATTCAGGGGGACTGAATACTTTTGCTCATCGCACTTTTCAGTTTTTTATTTGTAAAAAATGTTTTGAATCATGTATAATTTTCTTTGCACTTCACAACTGTACACCACTTTGTGTTGATCTTTCACATTCAATTCCAATGAAATATATTTAAGTTTGTGGTTGTAATTTGACAAAATATGGAAAAGTTCAAGGGGTATGAATACTTCTGCAAACCAATGTAATTTATGTTAAAACTTGATATTTTAATTTAAAACTCAAATGTTAAAACTCAACACATGAAACCTGACATAAACGTTTACTTTGTGATACATTTTCCATATCTGCCATTCACAATTATGTAGGCTTCATACTGATTTTCAGTTAGCACAGCCATGGTTTTCATGCTGTTACAACATGCTCTGGCAAGCTAACTCAAGGTGTGTTCACAAACCTTGCTTTCTAGTTTTTCCAGGTATATTTGTTTTACATCTGGCGTGTAATCATTTAATGTGTGACTTTTTTTTAAGCTTCCAACCATGGCAATGCAGTGTGTGAGCAAGGTGGAGTTGTCAATCTCCTGTGAACACCTCTTGGACAAGGATGTGACTTCCAAGTCTGATCCAATGTGTGTACTGCAAATGTGTCTATCTGGGAACCAGTGGTTTGAGGTCAGTCCTATGACTTACTGCACAGACACAGGTCAGACAAGCATAAGAAATCAACATGTTAATAACAAATTACACACAAACTGTTCCTTGTTTCCTAGGCCGGCCGCACAGAGAAAGTCCAGAACTGTTTGAATCCAAAATTTGCCAAGAAGATTGTCATTGATTACCACTTTGAATTGGTGCAGAAGCTTATATTTGGCATTTACGATATAGACTATAAAACCACTAACCTGAGTGATCATGACTTCCTTGGGGAGTTCGAGTGCTCCTTAGGTCAGGTAAGACTGCTCCCATTTACAACTGTTCAAAGTAAATTAGAATTGCACTTTGTGGTGAGATATAGAATACAGGTGAAAATATGGTACTTATTGTCATTTGAGAGCTGAGCATAATAGTAGTATCATATTTGCAGTGTGTGTATACAGGGTGCATACTTAACTTTATGAACAGGGAACATTACTTTCGTGTGGTTTTAGGCAACTCATTGTGCCTACCTTATTTTGTCTGGTATTTGTTTGTGTTTGTATATTTATTGTAGTGAAATACACAACGTTTCCATAGAAGCAGGACATTTCAGATAGAGGACCTTCATTAGCTGTATAAGCAAAGGGTTTCTCAAAGTGCTTTCTTATCTAGCTAAAGAAATGGTGCCATTTAGGATTTAAGACAATGATGCACCATAGTATGATGCAAGTCAGAATATTTCTCTAATATCTGCTGACAGAAGGTTCTGTTTACATTTTACTTAGACTTTATATAATAGACTTTTAGTGTATGTTTTACTACTTAACTATATGAAAATCTGTATTATTCAATACATTTTTCTTAGCCGCTAATTACTGCTTTGTTTTATATTTAAATAAAATTAACTAACTAATTAAGTTTTAATTATTGTAAAACATGTATGGTGAATTTGCATGTATCTTTGGTGCTGTATTGGGTTTTAAATGTTGCAAGTAAACATATGGATTCTGTTTCTATTCTGGATATGCTTACAAAACTGGAAAGAAAGATCATTAGTCAGATTGTGGATTGTGTTTGGGTGTTGAAAAGATTGTTTTTTTGGGGAAGATCGCCCACTCCTAACATGAGGAGGAGTGGGTGATAACAATTTATCCTTTTGTGCTAGTTATTTAAGTGGCTGTGCTACGACATTCACATGCAGCTCATCTAGAGTAGTTGCGGCCTCCAGCACCACAGTTATGATGTATTGACCTGTACAGTTGTTATCTAAACGGTAATTATCTAAATGACCAACAGTTATTATCTATTAGTTATTATCTATTGGTTGCGAATGGGAGAGAAGGTGATCATTTTGTTGTAGATCTTTATATTATTTGCTTCTGTATGCATTGCCAATTTGCCAATTGTTGCCAGTTTCCAGCTCTCTATGTACCTCACCCGTGAACAAGCATTTGTTTTTCACAACGCAGATTGTGTCCAGTGGGAAGCTGACGAGACCCCTGCTCTTGAAGAACAAAAAACCAGCTGGAAAAGGAACCATTACAGTGAGTTTATCTCCATTTGTTTTTATATAACAATGTCACTGTAGCTCAGCTGGTAGAGCAAGACGCTCATTACATCAAAGTCTTTGGTTTGGTCACTGGAGTGTCACACACACAGTGTCACACACACAGTGTCACACACACAGTGTCACACACACAGTGTCTCACACACAGTGTCACACACACAGTGTCACACACACAGTGTCACAAACAGTGTCACACACACAGTGTCACACACAGAGTGTCACACACAGAGTGTCACACACAGAGTGTCACACACACAGTGTCACAAACAGTGTCACACACACAGTGTCACACACAGAGTGTCACACACAGAGTGTCACACACAGAGTGTCACACACACAGTGTCACACACACAGTGTCACACACACAGTGTCACACACACAGCGTCACACACACAGCATCACACACACAGCGTCACACACAGCGTCACACACAGCGTCACACACAGCGTCACACACACAGCGTCACACACACAGTGTCTCGTACACAGTGTCTCGTACACAGTGTCTCGCACACAGTGTCTCGCACACAGTGTCACGCACACAGTGTCACACACACAGTGTCATGCCAGTAAACATATGCAGCCTGTGTTTGGTCTTTGCCAAATGCTGAAAATGTGAATGTGAAGAAGGTAGTTGTGATTTGCATTGTCATTTTAGCTGAAATTGAATCCGAGCTTGAATCAGGCAGCTCATACAGCATTTATTGCATTTGTCGTGGGTGAGCCATGTTATTCGCAGGGCTTAGCACTAATCTGTTACTGATTTTATTGCAGTTGGACTATTACCAAAAGAAATGCATAAAAGGCACTTTTCCCTTTAGGACACCAATAAGCTGTTATTGTGTAATTGTGTTTTGCCCTAAATGTGGCTTATTCTGAGATCTGGATATGTGCTATTATTACCCTCACGATGGCTATGAATTTGCATCTGCCATCTAAATATAATTTTTCAAGCTGGATTTCAGATATTCGAAACCAGAGAGTTTTTGGCTTTTTCGGGTCTGAGCTTTTTTTCCTTCTTCAGTTGAGATGTTCATTTTGCTGTAGGTCAGTGCGGAGGAAATCAAGGACAACAGAGTGGTGACGTTTGAAGCGGACGCCAGGAAACTAGATAATAAGGTAAGAAACCTGAAGAAGGGCTTGCATTCATATTTCATTACATATTCAATATGTATATGTAATGCACCTTATGAAACAAGTACAAAAAGTGTAATACACAAAATGTGAGCAAAAATAACAAAAATGCAGAAAGTAAGAGAACAATAAAAAATAGTAAAAAAAACAAATAAAAAGTCTTTAGAGTGATGGAGGCAAAGTGATAAAATGTCTAATTGAATTACGTTTTAAGTGCTGGAGTTTAAAACACTGCATTCATATAAAGAACTCCAGAGCTTGGAGCCATATTTACTGAAGGCATCCTGCATTCTCTTCAGCCGGGTTTCTGGAGGTACTGGTGGACTCCTATTAGAAGATATAAGAGGCATAACAGGGGCATGGGTGACAGTTAGACTCAGTTAAGGACACTGAGGCATTTAAAGACTTATCAGAGGATCTTAGAACAACTCTTGTAGCCAGGGACCCAAACCACTACTACCTCGCTAATTTAAGAGCAGTATCAGTGCTATGTAGACACTAAAACTAGGTTGGTAAATTTAATTTAAATTGATTGATCTCGGATAATCACTCAACTCAATTTAAACTACATTTCTGCCAAGAAATTGGCTTTATAGATAGTAAGTGTAATGGTGAGCGGTGGCAGACAGAAGAGACACGGATCCGCTGGTTGACTCACGGTTACGTTTATTAGACACGTGTATTGCGCAATAGCGCACGTACAACACACAGTGAACACTCACAACGTGCAAACTTAGACAACGACGAGCACAAGACACTACGCGAACGCACATTAAATAGACAGACCACATCAACCCCACGTGATGACGAGACGAGCCACAGGTGAGACGGATAATGACAAGACGTATCCGCACCCACGGATAACAACGTTAACACACACCCCAAAGGAAGGGTTCGGGGACCGTAACGTGACAGACGCCCCCTCCAAGGGCACTACCCGTCCCGGGGTGCCAACAGGACCGAGTGCCCCGAACCCACGTCGATGGGCGGATCCGAAGCGCCCAGTCCTGCATCTGGGAGATGACCGCCCTTGGTGGAGAGTCCGCCACGCACAGTCTAGAACACCCTCCCTGGGAAGACGGGGGAAAACACGTTAGACACATTTAACGGAACGGACACAAACACACAGGGGTGCAGATGGCACTGGGGACGGGGGGGACATGTCCCCTCCAGATTTATATTGACCCCATCCGAAATCTAGCATCTACAAGCATAAACGTATATATTGTACAGCTTGGTCCCCCTCACTTCAGAATTTCCATCTGCGCCCATGCAAACACACAAACAGGAACACACAGAGGAACAAACGGGAAAAAGGGATTCGGTACACACACAGGAAGACACATGAAAACTGGGACGGACACACACGACAGTGGCACCAGGCTGCGCGCCAGGAGGAGGGCGATGAGGGGAGAGAGACCGGGAGCTGCTGGTGCTGCAGGCGCTGCGGTGGGCGGTGCTCCTCCTGCCCTTGCTGCAAACCCTCCAGCGGGTGCAGCGCGGCTGGCAGACGCGCCAGGTGCAGCGCGGTTGGCCGACGCGCCAGGTGCAGCGCGGTTAGTCCCTCCCCTCGGTGGGCCATACGGGAATCCCTCTTCGCCCAGGGATCTCCCTCCGGACCTGGCAGTGGGAGTGGCTTCCTCCGCTCCCATCTCCTCCTCACTGCCACGGCTCCAGCTCATGGGCTGCTCCGAGCTGCCACCCCGGGAACAGTCCATGTCACTGGCTGGGGAGCGCTCGGGAGATGAGCCCGCCTCTGGACACTTGCCCCTCTTTACCGTCCCGGCGGACAGTTCCGGGGGGGGGGAACTCTTCTCTTCTTCCTCCTCGGAAGGAGCCCTATACTCCAGATTAGTCCAGATTACTCAGCATGTATTCAGCAGTGGTCTGACAGTGGCTCTCTGGAGACCATGTGGATTAACAGCAGAAGTAAATTAATAGTATTGCAGGCATCAGTATCAAGGGCATTAGCCAACAAGATTAAAAAAAAAAACGCTTTAAAAAGTAAATGGGCAGCTTCAAATGTTTTTAGATCAATAGCTAAAAACAGCACAGTGCAAAAAAAAAAAAAAATACAGTTCTCTGCCAATAAATTCAAGGTGATTACATAAATAAAAAATATATATGACTCCTGTTTTCACCAGGAATACATGCTGTGTGTGTAACCTAATTATACAAGGATATATCCACAAATAATTTAAGTGGCTTATATAGACATTTTTAGATTAGTCCAAATGAGTATAACGCAAACAATCTAAACTGAGATTTTGAGTGACATGAAAACCTAATCCAATTTGTTGAGCTTTTATAATAGATATATGATATGTATTTTAATATATGTACCTCCTTAAAAACAAGTAGTTTGTGTATTATGGGCTGCTTGCAGGATTTCTTTGGAAAATCGGACCCCTATCTGGAGTTCTACAGACAGACAGAGACAGGATGGCAGCTTGCTCACAGAACGGAGGTATGATTCAACCACCACTTTAGTGAAGTCCGGGGAACGGTGTGATACCACTTCTGGATGTGTCACCGCCATCATGAGTTGGGAAAGTTACTGTTAACATGTTGTGGAACACAAGGCAATGTCTAAGGTGACTTTTAATTGGTTTTATATCTTATTTAGTCTGACTCGGGACATTTCTCCTTCTTTGTTCTAAAGGTGGTGAAGAACAACCTGAACCCCACTTGGAAACCTTTCAGAATCCCCCTTCAGTCTCTTTGTGGAGGAGACATGGAGAAACCTATCAAGGTAGTGTCCCCTGCAAACGATGAAGCTGTAGTGTAGAAAAGAAGTCTTGCATATCTCTCCTCACAGTAAGCTTCCTCATCATAAAAATGGCTCTTATTGATTGGAACTGGCTGGTTTTGTAGTATTAAACTCTTTTGAGTAGCTTTGGAATTGTCATTGATGCTTAAGGAGTTGTTTAGTAATTGTCATTATTTCTGCATTAACGTGTTGGTGATTGCCTTGTTTACTGACAAACGTCTATAAAAGGAAAGAAGTTCATTGTTCATCGGTAATTCACTTAAGCTGCTTTACATCTCACAGTGTGATTTGACTCATCTTCCGATAAATAGAGCTTTATACTCGTATCACAGTCATTTCATATTCATATAAAGTGTGTTGTATTGCATTGTTCTGGTGTGCTTTCTCTAATCACTGCACTAGTAGTCAAATTTAACTTGGTTCTTGTCTCATAGAGACAGTCTTCTCTGTCTACCTACCTGTTAGACTACTGGTGGGGACACCTTATACTTCTCTGAGCGTCCCCAATGAACCTTACGAGTTCATGACTGATTTACTATATCTGGTGATAGACACTGGAGACGTGGCACAAATTTAGTCTGGACCATTGTAGTGCAGTGCCATGGTATGGCTTTTTAAGCAGTGTGTTGATTTTGTTACCATAGTTATAGTTGTATAGATAATTATTCATAGATATTTGCATATCTATGGTTCTTGGTTTGGTGAATATTTTGCATGCCTTGTGTGTGTTTTGTGTGTTACCATGCAGTGATTGGTGAATGCTTGTTAGGTCGTGTCATGTTTTGTCTTATAATAATAATGTACCTTTGACACTGCAGGTGGAATGTTATGACTACGACAATGATGGGTCACATGACCTTATTGGGATTTTTGAAACCAACATGAAACGCCTGCAGGAAGCTACACGGTTTTCCCCGGTCAGGAAACCAGATGAGACACGAGTTTTTTGGCTTTATTATGGGGTTTATTGGGTTTACGTGACCCCTGGCGTTTGTGTTTTTATTGAACACATTGTGTTCTACCCGATAGGCGGAGTTTGACTGTATTAACGCTAAGAAGAAGCAAAAGAAGAAGAATTATAAGAACTCGGGGGTTGTGAGTGTGAAACTCTGCCAGGTATTATGGTAGTACATGCCCTCTATTGGACACTGGCCTTCCACTTCCACCCGTTATATTATAATTTTAATTACCATATCATTTGAATATTCATTATTTGCATTATGTGGTCATTATGTGGAACATTATTTTGATATGTTCTGTTTATTCTTCTCAGGTTGTAAAGGAGTATACGTTTTTGGATTATATCATGGGGGGTTGCCAGATAAATTTCATTGTAAGGCCACATATTTTACTGTACAACATATCGTCATATAATTACAAACCTGCTCCGCTGCATTAAAATAACATCACTCTCACGTTTTCTTGTGCAGGTTGGAATAGATTTCACAGGTTCAAATGGTGACCCCAAGTCTCCTAAGTCCTTGCACTACATCAGCCCCAGTGGGGTGAACGAGTACCTCTCCGCCATCTGGTCCGTGGGCCTGGTGATCCAGGACTACGACAGGTGATGCTCCATCAGCTGGTGGTGTTTTTTTGTTTGTTTGTTTAAAAACAAAATTGTTAATTTTTATGGAAACTGGTATGCAAAAAAACATTTATCGAAAATTATCACCTACACTTCTTTGCATTTGTTTTTTAATATTTAATCTTAGTTGCAGTAAGAAATGTAATGTGCAGCAAATATATAATTGATACTGTTGCACTGTGACTAGCTGAGATGGTAGCAGTTTTAATGTCACTGGGTTACTCTCAAGTGAACCCAGCCAAAAGGGGCTAGTTGTCATTAGCTCTTCAAAGTGAGAACCTCGGTCTCTGAAAGCACCTCACTTGGGTTTTCTGAATGTAGTTACAAAATAAAAGCTTATCTAATAATTTGTCTGATCTCTGTTTGGTGATGCTTCTGTGTAAGTGCACTAACCTCACTGAAAGAAGAGAGTCGTCATAGCCGGTTTGTGTGTGTGGGTGGTGATAGCCAGTTAGTAATTTAGTTTCATCTAAGTCATTTTGATCAGGGATGTTAAGATGCTGGTGTATTTAAAAATAAAATAATAACATTTTTTCTTACAGTGACAAATTGTTTCCAGCTTTTGGTTTTGGGGCACAGATTCCACCAAACTGGCAGGTAAATTCTAACACATAACGTACCTGTAGCTGAGGAAGAGGCTGTGCACACCTGAAGGCTGGTGGTTTGAACACAGAATGAGCGAAACGCTTGTTTTGCAGGTGTCTCATGAGTTCCCTCTCAACTTTAATTCATCAAATCCATTCTGTGCTGGTAAGTTCTGTGGTAGTTTGGGAAGTCCCTCTTCTGGATCATGGGTTCAGTTATTGGATGTGTAGCTGTGATGCGGTTTTTCAGATGGAAAATAGCAAAAGGTTGTTGTGTGTGTGTGTGTGTGTGTGTGTGTGTGTGTGTGTGTGTGTGTGTGTGTGTGTGTGTGTGTGTGTGTGTGTGTGTGTGTGTGTGTGTGTGTGTGTGTGATATTCCTGTAGGAGTGGAGGGTGTGGTAGAAGCTTATCGGATATGCTTGCCCCAGGTCAGACTTTATGGCCCTACCAATTTTGCCCCCATCATCAGACGTGTGAGTAGCTTTGCCCAGGAGGCCTTGCAGCAGCGCACAGCCTCGGTGAGTATCAGCACAGAACACGACCTCTCGGGGAAATGACGCACAACACACAGGTTGACTCTCCGTGGCCGGTGTTGTACTGCTTTGTAAAATATAACATGCGCCATATCAAAACTCTTTCAGTTTCATTATCAAAACTCTTTCAGTTTCATTCTTTGGCCAACTCCTGAAGTCTATATTGTCCCACCACAAATAAACATTTTTCCTTTATTATACTTCTTGCTCCGTCCTTTCCTATTACGATCTGGTAGCCTAGGCCGGGTCGTAACACACGCTAAGGCGAAGTTGCTCCACTGAGTTCTTCTTCATGTCGCCTGCTGTGTTTCTGAGCCGTCTCTCCCGTCTCTCTCCACGCTGCAGCAGTACTACGTTCTCCTCATCATCACGGACGGCGTGATCACAGACATGGATCAGACCCGCGCCGCCATCGTGGCCGCCTCCCACCTGCCCATGTCCCTCATCATTGTGGGGGTGGGCGCGGCCGACTTTAATGACATGGAAATCCTGGACGGGGACGACGGACGCCTGAAGTCTCCGTCCGGAGAGCCTGCCGTGCGGGACATTGTACAGTTTGTGCCTTACAGACAATTCCAGAATGTGAGTGGGCAACTTTGATATCTTAGTCTGGGCACTAGTCCGATATCCTAGTCTGTGCACTAGTCCGATATCTTAGTCTGGACACTAGTCTGATATCTTAATCTGGGCACTAGTCTGATATCGTAGTCTGGACACTAATCCGATATCTTAGTCTGGACACTAGCCGATATCTTAGTCTGGACACTAGTCTGATATCTTAGTCTGGACACTAGTCTGATATCGTAGTCTGGACATTAGTCCGATATCCTAGTCTGGACACTAGTCTGATATCTTAGTCTGGGCACTAGTCTGATATTGTAGTCTGGACACTAGTCCGATATCCTAGTCTGGACACTAGTCTGATATTTTAGTCTGATATCCTGGATATGTTTGGCACCTTTTTTTCCCTTGTTGGTTTTGAGCATTAGCTCTGCCAATGCAACTGAACTGTTATGTATAAATTCGATCACACACCCCCCCCAACTCAATTTTGTTATACCTCTATAGTAATCAATATAATAAATGAGGTAGAAAATAAGGTTTGCATTTATGCTATGTAAACATTATTAATGATGTAAACCCTGATGAGGGTAATGAGTGGCACAGTACATTAAATAGTGCAGTCTGTAATGACGTTGCCCGTATGTGGGTCAGTATATTGGCACAGAGAACACATGGTCCTTCTGCCTGTGTGCTCTCCTGACGTCTCCTTTGCTCTGTGATGTTTGCCTTTGTTTCCGTTGGGCGTTTAAGGCCAGAGTCTTTTTATCTGCCTCTCTGTTCGTCTCCTTTCAGGCGTCCAGGGAAGCGCTGGCCCAGTGTGTATTGGCAGAGTTGCCCCAACAAGTTGTTACCTACTTCACATTAAAAAAACTGCAGCCTTCCCATGAACCAAACCCATCGTAGACATGTAGGGCGACTCCATTCATCCCATAATACCACCCCATAAACCCTGCTGTCTCCCACAGAACACTCTACTGACTTACCTTCACTGTGCCATTTTTGCACAGCCTGTGGAAGACATGATTAAGATGCAAAGAACAATGAATTTAACATTTTTAACTCATGGTTATATATAGTAGTTTATTTGTAAGTGATCAATGATCAATTTACAATTTCTCCTCCTCAGATGATAACAGCCCCTTTAATAATCTTTCTTTTCTCTCATTTTTCTGTGTGATCGTGTGTGTGTGTGTTTAGGCTCCCCAAGAAGCCCTGGCACAGAGTGTGCTGGCAGAGATTCCTGGTCAGGTTGTCACTTTCTTCAACATGCTGAACCTCAGCCCTCTCAACTCCAGCACACCTGTAGCTGTTCAGGACGGGCCGCCAAAGGCAGACGGCTAGTGCTGCTACAGAGAGATCAGGCCTGCACGTCTTCCCTCTGGGCCACTCCAGGGCCTCAACACAATGCAAAAAAGCATGTGCATGAGTACATCAGGAGCACAGAAGGACCATCTCAGTTTAGACAACCATTTTAGCCTTTAAAGCATGTCTGCATGTATCTCCTCTAAAGTATATATTATACCCTGTATTGTATATTGTACCCTGTCTGTTTTTGAACATTTCTTGATTACTGTTAATTATGTTTCAGATTTCCAGTAGTGCCAGTCTTTTTTTTTTTAAGCTGGATATATTTTTCTTAAACATTTTGTATTGTTTTAAATACTAACAGCATTTTTTTTTTGTCACAGTTTACAATAATGAAAATACACTTAAATGTTGTTCAGTTTCTGCACAGACATCGTGTGTTGATGGGGGCTAAAAAATTGAGGGCTGTTTCCTATTGGTTTTGACTGTTTTAGAGTTTCCACAGAATCATGCTTTGGTCATGCAGTTCCATTCTGCTCCGTTATTTAAAGAACACACAGTCCTGAGTCAATCCCGAGTACTGAAAGCAGATGACGTACTCCTGATTTGAAGCATCAGGAGTCCTGCAGTAGTTGCCACTTGACTGGTAGTAATGTTGCCTCAGTCAATCTATTCATTTATTAATGGCCTTTATCAGACAGACAGAAATCCCCTAAGCACATAAGTAAGCACATAATGTTAACTGCATCTTGCATATCAGGGTTATTTTGAATAACATTGAGACTTTTTCGCATTTAAATATTAATGTTGACAAACAAAATGTGTTCCTTTGTACAGATGTACAAAACAGCTGAGAAGATTCTTCTTCAGTTAACTGTGCCACAGAACAGTAACGTTTGCTTTTACAGAATCTTCATCTTTGGTTTACTTAGAATAATGAAAACATTAGATTACATACAAAATATTGTATATGTTACATATGCAATTTTAACACGGATGAAACTGATTGTAAATGAACAGTTGAAAAGGATTGAAAGTTAAGAAAATGTAGCCTTTAAAACCAACACAACTAGACAAGCGTAGTCTTGTCTCTTCAGCTGTCCCGAAGTGATGGCGGTGGGCTGGTTTGCCACGTCCTGCCACGTCCTGACACGTCCTGCCTAGTATCGCAAGTGTGGGTTCGCTAGCCTGAGCTAAGCTGAAATGTGGCAAGCAGCATTCTTCACATGTACACATCTCACGTGAGTGCAAATGTTGTCTCTTCTACAACAGCATGCTATGAGGTCCAGCTAATCTAGCCTATGCTGCCTGGCATGTAAATATAATTATGTAAATGTATGTATTTGCATATTCAAGTCTTGTGTTTTAAATCATTCTATCAAAATTTTTTTTTCAGTAAATAAAAAGTTGCTGTCCACTTTAGCTAACAGGCCAGTTATAAGATTATAAGTGACCCATTTAAATGTTTGAAATTGGTTTTTTTTTATCTGTAATTTACTGTCTTGTTTGTCATTTGTATAATGTAAAATCTACTTTTGATAGTATAAAGCGAAGATATTTGAAACTTTATTCCATATTTTCTACACCAATCTTGTTTTTAAGCAAGTGTGCGTATTTGTATTGCCTTTAACGTTTAAGTTCAGCCACACAGACACAATCACCATGAAAGATTAGACAGTAGATGCCATGTGGTGCCATACTGAGTGTGACAAACTGTTGTTTCTCCACTATATTTCAGTATTACTGAACTAACATTGAAGTCTTTTCTCTAATACAGCTTCAGAGAAATGTTTTGCAAGTTAGAACTTGGGTTAACATATCATTAAACATAAATGTATGTTTTTTTTTTGTAAAATACATTTTAGATTATACCAATGTAATTTCAGAAATAATTGTGCAATCTTGATACTCTTTTTCCCAAATTGAGGTTTTTGGGTTCAAGGTTTTGGAATAAGTTTAGTTTAAAGAAACATGTTTAAGTGCCCAGTTGTATACCATGTGTCTTAATCCTATGGACAGATTAAACGTAATTGCTCTTATGTGCCTAGTAACAACAACCTAATATTGGGTTTGATTACCATCATATTTCTGTGTCTTGGTAAACGTTCGTTACTAGAATGCTTATTGACCGTGGTGTGATTAGTTTTTGTCTGATGCTGTGCCATTATAGTTTGTCACACGTCTGTCCCAACGTACGTTAACAAGGTACTATCTCAAAAATGTAATGCATTTAATTATAAAGATGACTGTAAAAAGCTATGTTCTCTGTAATTCACTTGTAGATAAAATATGCTTTCAGTAAATCTTGTTGTGATCCTCATTCAAGAACTGATATCACTGTCAGCTTATATTAATTGAGTTAACAATAAGCTTCAATAAATATTCAAGAGAACCATGGTCTCTTGTGCTGTTTTATTTTGTTTTGGGTGCCTCTATTTTGGGTGTTGTAACGTATTGACCAGACAAGAGAGGGATCCAACTGCGGAAGTATACCGCTTTTATTCAAATGAGTCACGTTTACAGAAAACGGCACGAGTATCACTAGCGCTAGGTGTAGTAACAACAATAGCGTTTTCTTGGGATAGTCAGGACGGTCCAGGGGCATAACGGGGGGGGGGGGGGGGGGGCTAGGCAGGAGGCGAGGTCTGGAGAGAAAGCAAGGGTCAGAGCACAGGCGATCGAACAGGCAATGGAAACGCTTGGTATGCTGCATGGCAACGGCGATACTTCGCGACGAGGAAGTGGTGGGAAGGTGTATATATGTGACTGAAAAGGGGGCGTGGTGATTAGTAGCAGGTGTAGCTAGGAGGGACATATCAGAATCAGACGGCATTTCTTACAGGTGTAATCACTGTTTACACTTTAATGCACAGTTGCTTTGCTTGGTCATTTACCATTATATTCAAAAATGCAATTTGGAAGGGAGCGTTTACCTTTCAAAAAAATCTATTTGCAATCTAAAAAGTTTGAAGTGAATTAGATTTATTTCAGTGTGTTCATATTGACCATGTTCTCTGTAATTGTAAAGAGAATCTGATTATACAGGTTAAAAAAAACAAAGGCTCTGAGTACACGACTGGCTTAACAGCAGGAACATGTCCGTAAGAACCTGGTCATCATGGTGCTGTGAGGAGATGTATCTAAATGTACACACCGCTGCCCCAAGATGGTGTTCCAGCCTGAAGTGACTCGTCAAGTAGCTTGTGGTTTCAATTCATTAATTGTACGCATTGGCCACCACCAGATGGCAGCAGATCATCAGGTAATGCAAAACGGAGTGATCAAGTTCTGGTAGGGCAGCTTTAGACTGCCAACATTTATATGAATGTGGGTTTGTTTTCAACTGCATAATGTTTGTGTGCTTTTGTCATTTTTAATATGGTGTTCTGCAAAACAAGTCCGATGCCTACAGCAATGTCTGTTCTCCTCAGAGACGTTCATCCAGCAGTGCCGATTCACGTGTTTTTAGCAAGTCAGTATGTTATTAAATTACTTTATTACTAGGTAAACTATCATCTTATTTTTAATCTTAAAATATGTTGACTCTGGCAGTGTGTGTGAGTGTGTTTGTGGACATAGGACACAGAAGCAAATCCAAAGAACGTTTATGGCTTTATCAGGCCTTTCATTTGTGATCAGTGTTTGAACTGCCTAACTATCTGTGGTGGAAGCGGGGAGAATACGGCTTTGGTGGAATATGTACAAAGATATGGGGCCAAGATTGAATAAAAGAGCTCATAAAATGTACCAAATTCATTTGGTGATGCCAAGTCCTTCATATAGGAATGAGTTACGCTGCAGGTATTACATGAGGCGACCAGTGGTGCGGGCAACTGAGAGAAATGAGCAATGAGCATTGAGTTATTACATCCTGAAAATTGATTATTTGTCTTCAATCTGATTGGACCTTATTTTAACAACACTACACAGTGCTGCTGAGTAGTGTCAATATCATAAAATATCTGAGGTATTAGGCACGTACTGTAAAATGTAATCTGAGCTTTGGATATATTTTGTGACGGTACGGGGTTGCACCCCCTACTGGTCACCCCCGTCCACAGCAGCAGTTGTTACGTCGTTACGTCGTATGCGTCCCCCAGGTGGGCGGGGCCTATGATCCCCATTCACCTGACGGTTGTCTGTGTCTATATATGTCTTGTCTTTGTACCAGGTAGATACTCACTCACATTATAGTTAATTTTCTTTAGAAAAAAAAAAATTCCTGCTATTGGAAATATTAAAATAGATTTAAACATCCCTGCTCCCTGTGCCTGTCATTATCTCTGCTCTTTAGAAATGCAACTGTAGTGGTAAACAAAAAGAGCCTGGACTCAATTCAGCAGAATCATTCAAATATTCTGGTACATTGTTCAAGAATACATCTGTTGAATATTCAGAGAAAAGCTTTAGATAAGATTTTGACTTTGCAATGAACAAAACTCTCTTTTGTTAATGCCTAGAAGGGTAAGCCTTTTCTGTTTCGCTTTCAAGTGGATCATGGAACAGCCTGAACTGAGAACACAGACATGATGTATTATGAGGAATCAGGAGGGAATGATACACAACAGGAAACAGTATCTATCCCATCCGTTTTTGCTTCCCAAAGTCATAGTTCATCATGAAACATGGAGTGAGTCAATACTGATCACATTTAACAGAAGATCAAGAGCTTTCTGTTTCAAAAGCTGACAGCATTTGTATCTGGAATGTTTCTTCAGCTGTCTTCTTTTCAGGAGTATTGTATTTGATTTGTGAGTATGTGCTCATTGCAAATTGCAGATTTTCCATGTTTCTTCACATTATTTTTGCTGTTTTGTTTGTTGTTTCAGTACTGCTTGAGGTGATCTTGTTTATTCTTATCCTCTCCTTTTTTAGTCCATATTTCTTGGAGAGGGAGTTATTAAGGGCTGGTTTTAATATCTTCCAGCTTGAACATGTGTGGCTGTTAAAAGCAGACTTCTAAAATCCAGTCTCCGGAAAGGAAACACAAACTTTCCTTTGGAAGTAAATGCTAACCAGGACCTTCTTAAATCACAATTACCACACACGGTGAGCTCTCGACTGCTTCTGGGTCCAGACGCTGCAGTAGTTCAAGGGCTGGATGGTCCACACCGGAGGGTTCTGCTGCTTTAGGGTTTATGCATTTGACATCTTTTGCATTCACGTCACACTTATCAACTGGAATACTAGCAGTATATTATGTTTTTTTTCCCCTCGCTGCCTTTGAAGTTACAAAAAAGGAATTTATTTCAGGGCTGCTTTAAGCTGTAGTGCCACGTGGAAATCCTGTTTCTGCCGTGCACGAGAGCACGAGAACACGTCCTCTCACTGGTGTTCGCATGAGGAAATGATAGCAGCCCAACTCCTGTCATGTAGCCTCGCATAGAAAACAAGACCAGACAACAGTGGCACTGCGAACAACCTCAAAACATAAAAGGGTGTCCCAGGCGAGGGCCTGCACTACCCATATTAAAAATCAAATAAAGTCATAAACTCTCATATTTCATAACTTCTCTTTTGTTGTTGTCTGGCTTAGCCTGTAGTTTATGGGCTCAGTAATGTTGAAGACGCTTACTATTTGATCATATTGCTCTCTATGCAGCCATGCTAGCCATGCATGTCAAATCTCCCAATGGCATTTCAGCACACATTGTAAGTTACTCAAGCGTCCTTTAAAACTAAACCCACTGAGAGGCCGAGAGGTCAGAGGTCAGCCTTTTCATGCTAAGAGCACGTTTGGTGGTACAGGGCTTCATCCAGGACCACGCAGTGTGCTGGGTACACCTGCCATACCACAGTGTTGTCCAGCTGTCACAGGAAGGCCACGCTCCTGGTCTGGAGCTGTGAGTTTGTTAAATCATGGTTAAACAAAAACACTTCTCTGATGTCCCAGTAAGGCCTGTGATGTTCATCTGTTTTTACATTTGGGAATGTACTTCATTTCATATTGCCTGTGAAAGATCACTGTAATGTTTAGTTTCATGTATGGCCAAGCTGATGTAAAAATGTCCCGTGGAATTCTTTAGGACAGGGGTACTCAACTGGCGGACCGCGGTCCGGATCCGGACCCGAACGCAGTCCTGTCCGGACCCAATCTCATTCCTGATTAACTGGATACGGACCAAAACAAAACCGTAGCATTTA
Organism: Brachyhypopomus gauderio; assembly: GCF_052324685.1. Lineage (NCBI taxonomy): Eukaryota > Metazoa > Chordata > Actinopteri > Gymnotiformes > Hypopomidae > Brachyhypopomus > Brachyhypopomus gauderio. Next base: position 88,305 of record NW_027506974.1, on the reverse strand, counting down.
TTTCAGGGCTATTGAAAAAACACTCCGTCACGAGTGTTACGTTCGCCTGCTTTAGGACATCTCGTATATTTACATATTCACAAGTGATGGCACCAACAGACACACAGAGAACACAGCAGACATCCATGACAGAGAAAACCCAAACTAATGATGCCTACAGGTGAGTTTAAGCTGTGAAAATACACAGCTGAACTTTGTCTTTGTGCTTTCTGTCTTCTCTGGCTTTCTGTGAATATTAAATAACATTTTACAATAATCTGCTCTTGCATGGAAATCATTCATATTTACAATGCAAAATGTTCTGGTCCAATCTGGAAATATATATGAATGGATATGCACTAAACGTCATGCATACTATGTCCAGCTATAAGCGTAATGTTTCTGACCATGCTTTGCACACATTACGAGACACTCAGGAGGGAGCAGTGTTGCTTGTGTGTTGCTATAGCGACCATAGGCTGCCATGCTGTATGGTTTGGAACGTGCAAATTCACAGGACATTTCACATGACCGTGCAGGACTATACAGGTTATTTAATATAAGACGTGGAATGACTTTAAACTCGGGTAGCAGTCAATATTTACTAAACTGTGCATGGCACTTATTTCATACTTGTTTTTATTTGATTTATGTAGACCGAGCAAATGATCTCACAGCAATGTGCAATTAAATTTTATGTTTCAACTAGCATATTTGTTTTATGTATAGAACTGTACAACAGCAACCACAATAAAAAAAACAAGCACTTTGCCACGTGTGCAGGTGTTGCTACCTTCACGCAGGGACGATGGCGGGAGCAGGATGGAGTCCCAGGGTTCGCGGGACATGGCTGAACATGGCTACCTGTAGCAAACTCAGAACCACATCTAGGTGTGAGCCTCAGCTCTCCTTAACCTCACTGGTTTGACTGGTTAATGCATTCCAATAGATGGGCTACACACTGTAATTGTAAGCTGATTAACTGCACCTATAAGATAGATGTATGTAGTAAAGTGGCCAGGAAGTCTTGGTACAAGGTAGTTACACTTCTAATAAAATAGCTGGTAAATGTAGAGATACCAGTTAATGAAAGCTCACAGTGCTGTCTGCAGGATAAGGGGATTATCTAGGTGGGTTTCACCAGTAGCTATTTTCAGGACCTACTAGCCCCGTTAGCGAATGAACAGTCAGCACACTAGCTATGGGCTCTATCTATTATTTATATACATAGACACAAAAGCCCAAGTGCAGTCATGAAATTAGAATCCTATGTGTTTATACTGTATGTGGTGGAGGATAAAGTGAACACCAGCCAAATCGTCTGAAGATTACAGTCTTTATACGTAATTTCTTTTTTATTTTTAAAATAAAAAAGACCTTGATAAACCAACAAAGGTTTCCAACAAAGCTTTATCAACTCAAATGGTTAACATATTAAAAACGTCTCCAGATAATTAGCAAAAACTGAGAACGTGCTACACCTAAGGGAAGTGGCATAAATGTTCTTCTGTGGTAATTATTGATCTTTAGCACTCTAGGAAAAAACAAAAAGGTAAGAAAAAAATAATTAGTAAGGACACTACAAGCATTTTGTTGCATTTCTTGTTTGTATATTTAACATGCGTTTAACTTCATTTAAGTTTCTTACCTTAAGTTTTTCCAAAAAACCCTTTTTGTTGAATCTTTCAAAAGCACGAAGCATTTTGGGAGTGGGAGGCTTGGCTCCAAACAGCTCCAGGCCTTTCTTACGCTCTTCTTCTGTCCTGACCCCTGCTGAGCCTTTGGTCTTCATCAGTTTCCTACCAAACCAGGGCAAGCAGTCAGTATTGTCAGTCTTTTTCAGTAATAAATCAGATTTCAGTATCATAATATGCACGTGTTTTTAACCGTTAGGCTGACCTCCCCTTTCTGGCTAGAACCTTCTGGGATTCTGGGTAATGAATCAGTATGTCATTGAGGTCTTTCTTATCCAGCACAAAGAGGTTGGCAAATCCATGAGCTGCTACATTAGCAGTTCTTCTGTTGCCTCCATTAGCTGAAGACTGTAGAAGACTAGGAAGGAGTCCATTCCATCAGCCGTGCTCTCTGTCTTTACATGGACTCTATGCATTAACACACTGTACGATGGATTAAGCAGAGACGGCCTTACCTGATCTCACCAAATACACAGCCTGCCTTCAGTGTCACAAAGACGGTCTTGTTGTCAGGCCCACCAATAACCTGCACCTCACCGGCTTTGATGATGTACATCTCCTTACCAATGTCCCCCTGTAGGACAAAACAGCTGAAATAAATTGCCTTAATATTCTGTTAGTCTTTGGTAAATGTGAGCACACTTGTTAACACTGAAGAACTGACCTTCTTGCAGACAAAGTCTCCAGGCAGATACACTATAGACTTCAGCCTCAGCAACATGTCTACCAGCATCTGGTTCTCACACCCCTGTAGCACCGTATGGCCAGTGATCCATGTGTTATTTATTAGTGACCATAGATTATTTTAATATGCCATGAATTGGAGCCAGATAATGAGTCAATGAGTCCAACCTTAAACAGGTCAATCTTTTGGAACGTGGCGAGGTTAATGTCCACAGCAATGGTTGTTCTCATCACCAGAGGCATCTGGTCCATTAGTTCAGATTCATCTGAGGAGAAAGTGGTCTTATCACGCTTCACATACTGCGTCCTACAGTCTTCATATTTTGTCGTATTCCATTCTCCGTTCCATTTAATTCCACTAGGAATATTTACCCAGCATGCCCTGGGAGGCCCAGGTGTAGTTGTACCATGTACGCACTCTATGTTGTACCACTTTGGGTATGCGGTTTGCCACCATGTAAGCCACACAAGTATCCATAGATGTGCGAAAGTACGTTTCACCAGCAGTGGCTGCACCAATGACGTCTCGCATCTGTAACACATCACACACTGAAGCACCAGATACATTAATCCCACTTAAAACTATTGATTCTGTCACTTTCAAATCAAAACATCAATCAAATGAGTTTATTTTTATTTTTATAAAGGGTGGAGCCAAAAAATGGGTGTGGTTGGATAATCCTGGGAAATTCTGCACCTTGTGTCTTTTACCTGTCCAATTAAACTTGAGAAGACAAAGACACCAACAAAAAAATTTGCCAACTGAAACATGATCTCAAAAACTGTGTGAGGTTCAGGAAGTCCACCAATGTTGATCAGGGTCCGCACAGCAAAATAATAACAGCGCAAGTACCTGTTGAGCAGAAAGCGACTTTGAAACTTTTATGACCTCTTACATTCAACATTCAGCAAACTTAAACAATATGAATCTCGGTCGATATAAGGAATAGAAATGGCAAAGCCACTGGAAAAATCAGAAACGAATAAGCGGGAGGAAAAAAAAGGTGTAGAGACAAAAATGTCTACCTGGCCAAGAACGATGGACAAAAAAAACGACCCAAAGAAATAGTTGGTCATCTGAAAGATCTGAGCAAATAAGGTGTCTGGGAAAGGTAGCTCTGAGATCACCAACAGGGATTTCTCTGAGTAGAAGAAACACCTCAGGTAGCTATGAGAATATAAAAACCCAGACAGGCTAATGCTCTCACAATAGTTCATGGGCCACAAAAAAATATATGTTAAAAAAATTATATTTAAAATGTATATAAGTATCAAATGGATTTTTTTGGCAAAGATTAAGCAGAGTTTCCCCTGACTCTCGCTATAATTCATGCCGAAGAAACCAGTTTGTAGACTTCATTTTCTATATAATCAAAATTACAGAAAAAACTTTGCAATTACTCTATCAACAATTCTTCTGGAAGAGTAAACATATTTTCAAAAATAGTCAATTTAGGAGACATTGCACGTACTCATTGTAACTTGTGAACAAATGGTGGAGATACGCACGCGCTGCCTTCACCGCTGTACACCCACTTAGTGGAGCCAATGCCTTGATATTCAGAGGCCACGTAGAAAAGACAGGAGTTGATATGAAGAACAAACAGGAGATATCCAATGGTACGAATAACCCTAATGGAAGGACGAAAGCAACTGACATGGGTGATCGTGAAAGGTCAGGTACACTAAAGTGCTGACAAGAGAAAATAATCACATATTTAGTTGGGAAAATACATGAATCAAGTGTTAATAATGATAACATTGCTGAAGTTGTATATAACCAGTCATTGTGATTACATACCTCCAGATATAAGCTTTAGTCATTATGCCCTCAAGTCGATCACTGAACTCATAAAATGCTCCAAGCTTACAAAAAGGAGTCACAATTGGAGATTTTACAACTGTGTATTAGAGTATTGAGTAACAAAAACAAATCAAAAACAGACACAACGACATACTTTCATGACACGATTGATCCTGAAGACAGACCGGAATCCAAAGGGAACACACAGCACGTCCAGGGGCAAGGCTGATATCAGATCATACTTAGCAGGAAGAAAGTTGAAAAATGTTACTGCTGAGTTTCAGTGTGAAGAATTTTTCATTTTTTAGGTCCTACTTTTTCACTACCTGAAATTTTGCCGAGTCTCTGTAGTTCTTCCTGATTACAGTTCTGTCGTACTGACAAGATAGAAGAGAACAATGTATTTTTGATAATCCAAATCCAGTTTTGAACAAGTTATTGAAATTATGGTAATAGTCTACTTAGTTTTTTGCATACGATGATGTCTCCGGCTATGCAGAACTGCAACCGTGGCTGGAAAACGAGCATGTCGATGATGTAGATCAGGTCTGCTAGAACATCTAAGGTGACCCACAGAGGAATTGTCCCCGGAGTGTGGTAGGGAAAGGCCATGCGCACTGGTATGAACCAAAGGTTGTAGTTCAAGGCAATAGTGACCATGCTAAGCCAGATGATGTACCGGCGATCTAGAGGTGATGATTTGAATGAACAAGATGTTTAAATGTTTAAAAAATCTGAAACAGGTGCAGTATATTGCATGAGAGCTTTTGAAGATATTTTGGCTGGTTTGTGGTCAGTACTCTAGTTTCTATGCAAGTAAGTGTGTGTTTTGTTCTGATGTGTTTGTAACCTGTGAATGGCTCCAAGGACGTGCCAAGGACATCGTCCATTCTGTCATCTATGGCCTTCAACACAGTGTCTATGAAGGTACATGTGAGATTTGGACAGAGAGAGTTCTTCTGCTTGGCTGATGCAGCTCCATCTTTCGTCCTCTCCTCTTTCTTCTCCTCTTCCTTTTCTTCTGTCTCCTTTTCCTTCTGTTCCTCAGCTCCCTTTTCTGCTTTCTTAGCCTCCTCCTCTTTTCTCTTTCTCTCCTCCTCTTGCCTTTTTATGAAATCTTTTTTTCTCAAAACAGGTGCTATGTGAGAAAAAAAATGGGCAAATGAAATAGTGATGAGTAATAAATAAATAAAGAGTCAGTGGATGCTCCTGGATATGGTGGTGTGTGGTGTCCTTTCAAAGAATATTAAACCGTCTCTATAGGACTTTGTGCAATGTTCCACAGATATGGATTTGAAATGAAACATTACAAAAACAATCGATTTCTGTAAAGTGCCCCAGTTTTCATCACCTGTATTGATTAACAGCACAGCACTTGACTTTGTAGACAGTTATAAATACTTTTGGACAGTTATTGATGATAAGCTGGCCTTTGATGTGAATACTGAATGTGTAAAAAAAAAAGTCAGGCAGAGATTGTATTTCTTCAATCTGAGGAAGGAAGTTCAATATGTTTATTGTGGGAAGGACGATTGTCAGCCTTTTTTTTTTTAGGTGAGTTATTAAATTAGTTTAACTTTTTTTCTGTGGCTGTTTGGTTTACAGACTTACATTTCACAGTGCGAATTGCCCCAATCACATTGTTAAGGTGGAAAAAATACCATTGTCCAAATTCCATTGACTAACATTCATCTGCCTTAAAGCAAGACTGCGTCTGAGCTACCCAGACACTTAAATGAGTTACAGCTTTTTCCTCCAGAATGCAGAATTAGGCTCTCATTGATGAAAAGCAACAGATGGAAGAACTCTGTCATGTCTAAGGCTTCACGATTATTCCATATGTGATATATGTTATCTTTAGATCACTGGATTTTCTATATGAGCTGTATTGAGTGTTTTTATTCCTGTGTTACAGCTTTAGTATATCAGGCTGCAACACACACCTCCCCTGTGGGGACAATTAAAGCAATTGCACTGAACTAAAGTGTAGTGACCCGAACTGAGGTGACTCTGTACTCACTGACTGGAGGGCTGTGCTCGGGCGACGAGGCGTATGGATCCAGGATTTTCTCCTTGTACAGTTCTGTTCGTTCACGCATCTGCTTGAGGATCTCTCGAAGTTGGACGTCCGAGTATTTGTTAATTACAGTGTCAGGCGGCAGACAGGGTAATTTTTCCTGTCTAATTCAACACAACCAATAGCATAACTGTAAATTGCATATTGTAATCATCTTGACAATATTACCACACCTAATTTGAATTCAGAAAACGTTGTACACACATTGAGTTGTGGAACGTGGGCGCAATGTTTCCTAGGCTCTATAGCATCATATACAGCATATCAATGCACACATTTGAGTTCATATGAGTGCACCCATTTGAGTTCATATCAGTGCACCCATTTGAGTTCATATGAGTGCACCCATTTGAGTTCATATGAGTGCACCCATTTGAGTTCATATGAGTGCACCCATTTGAGTTCATATGAGTGCACCCATTTGAGTTCATATGAGTGCACACATTTGAGATCATATCAGTGCACCCATTGGAGTTCATACCCGTGAACACATCTGAGTTCATATCAGTGCACCCATTTGAGTTCATATCAGTGCACACATTTGAGTTCATACCCGTGAACACATTTGAGTTCAGATTCTGCACTCTGCATACAAAATAAACTGTCCATTGGAAACAGTGCCAAGAGGCTCTTATCCTTCTGCCAAATTAAACTCCCTGTGCCACTGAAGGCTAAATGCACGGGGATGTGTCTTTCATTACAGTATAACTACTGATTTGATGCAGGCCTTGTTTTTCTGTTTCTTAGTGTTGTCGCTTCAGTGTAAGTAGCTCTCAAGAGCTCCTTTAATCACAAGAGCTCCAAACCTCATAATCTCTTCTCAGCTCTTCACCTCAGTAATCCTGCTCTCTGGCAGAAACACATCCTGTGGGTAATGTTTGTGACTGCTGCGTATGAGTCCAAATGCCCCATTCTTTTGTGTTCCAGCTGATTCCCTAATTAATTAGGCTCGATATTTTGTGTAATCGCCTTATTAATCAAATGCAAGTTCTGGCCAGTGAGTCCGTTCACATTAATCAGCGACTCGGTAACTGAATTAGTAACTGATCTGGTTTGCAAAGTGGGTTTGGTGGCATAACTAGTACAGAAGAAACATGGTCGATATGTAATAAAAGAGCTGCAGTCATGTAGGGCTGAGCAGACGTGCAAAGATGAAACTGTTGAACTACTCCAGTCTTACTGTTCAGGTGTCTGTCCATCGGCAGGGTGACCTGGCTTGTCTGCTGGCTTTGAGCTGGGAGCAGGGACACATGTAGGGCTGGATATTGGTGCTGGAGGGGTTACACACACACACACACACACACACACACACACACACACACACACACACACACACACAGGGTTCAAAAAGGACTTTCTCTGCTATGCTTGTATTGGCAGTGCTCCCACTGGTACAGAAGTTTACAAAGAGACAGGCCTGTAACTCTCAACTGGAAGCATACACTATGGCACTATGGTTACTCTTCATTACCTGAACCCAGACCAAAACCAAACGCAGAGCTTTCAGACCTACATGAGCTTCTGTTCGGCTTGTTTGTGGTGGCGGTGGGGGAAGATTTCATAGCCATTCGCTTACTATGAGCTTTTGCCACTTCTTTGGGCTTTTCTTCATTAGTGACGGGTTCTTCTGCCTGTAAATTGAATTGGGACAACTTTGTAAAATTATTACAATACAAATCTCAGAATACAAAACGTAAAACAGAAGCACTAAACAGCACTAGATTCATTCCAATGGTGTCCACAATCAGGAATAAAATAAACAAATACGTTCTTCAGCTATGGGTAGTCGACGAGCACTAAAGGGAAACTTGTGATGAAAATGTTTGCGTCCTACCATAGCAGTGTGAGATGGTGCAGCTGATGCAGGAGCTGATGGAGGAGTTGATGTAGGAGTCTGTCCTGTAGCTGGATCCAGAACCAGTACTTGGACCGGGCTTGGGGCTGGGGATGGACCCACAGAGCCTCTGCTAAACATCTTAAGAGTGTGGAACATACCGGAGGCAGACTCTGGTTCTGCAGCTTTGCAAAGACACAAGATCTTTTCAGTCCTTATCCTCCAGCTCTCCTGATGGAATTAGTGCTTTTAGACCACTAATACCCGCTTGTATCACTACTGGCACAGTGTGAGCTAAATATATCACGCATACTGCACATGCTCATAACACACTAATACAGTTAACTTTTGTGTAAAATAAGGAATAAATTTTTTTCTAGAATATAATGCTATTCCAGGGAGCATTCACACATTAGTAAAAAAAAAAGCTGTAGATAATTTAAAGTGCATGAGAGCTACGTTGTTTTGTTTGATTTGTGGTGCTCAAATGAAGCCAAGAACCACTTACTTAATTAAAGCTTCTAAGCCTGTTCAGTTGAAGGGATTACTATGGTGTAGTCTCATCGGGTATAGGCAGAGCCTACAAGCTCTCATAGCTGAAATAGTATCTGGTCATGGTAAGCTGATGGCCTAGTATAGACACGTGAATCACGGAGAGGGCCTACAAACACAGAACATGCAGAAGATACATTAGAGCAGGGGGAAGTGAAAATGATCAAAAATAAATTGATTATATAATCAACATTCTGTCAGCCTAACACACATAAAACCCGAGGATTTTTTTTGCTTACATTTTCAATGTAACTATCTTACTTGGATAATAACTTGGACAATAATAAAATCTTAATTTGTTACATCTTACATTTTACATTTGGATTAGTGCAAACAAAAATAAGACCAGACAAAGCCAGACCTCATTTTAATAACTGGTTATGAACAAGGCTTGAATACACACCCCAGTTCAATCTAGCTAAACCTTGAGTCAGAATTTGGACATTTGACGTATATATGTGTGTAATGTGAGTTAGCTGCGATGAGTTAATCTGTGTGACTGTAGTGAGTTAAAGGTCTTCAGGTACAGACCTGGGCGCAGAGATCAGGGCACTCCCTGGAATATTTATCCTTCTCTCATTTTCTACCTTTCCATTTGCATCCTCACGTTTACTAGCATGTCATGTCAAAAAAACCGCCAAATTCCCATCTAGAAATTGGCATGTTAAACGAATTTATGTGTGTATGTTATTCAGTGCAATTAAACTAACTCGCTAGCTTCCTGGCGTAGTTAACCGTTTGCTTATGAGGCCATGTTAGGCGACTTTCTTTACTTAAAGACAAGTATAAAACTTCTCATATTGGGAGAAATGGACAAAGAATTGGCTCCGGTGACGATAGGAAATTTAATGTAAGTTTGTCACAGATGGACAGAGAATCGTCGGCATTAACTACACCCAGTTGAGAGCCTTGTGTAGAACCAGTGGCCTGAGAGGGATGGGTCCGAAAGAGACTGGCATGGCGGTGTTGGTTTTACAGTTGGATAATGATAGTAGTGAAACTAAACCTGAGTGGTTTATCGTGAGTGAATTCCATATCTAAATATATTTTCCTCTAGTATTATTTATCTGGCATAATGTTTGTTTTGTTGTTTACAGTGACGTCTCTCGTCTTCAGACGAGGCTCATAAAGAGTTCATGAACTCCTAAATAAAGAGTATTACTGCAGGGGTCTCCCTTAGAGATAAGGTGTGGAGTACAGTCATCCGGGAGAGACTCGGAGTAGAGTCACTGCTCCTCTATGTAGAGAGGAGCCAGTTAAGGTGGTTCAGGTATCTGGTCCGGATGCCACCTGGACTCCTCCCTGGTGAGGCTCTCCGGGCATGTCCAACTGGGAGGAGACCCCGGGCAAGACCCAGGACACGCTAGAGAGATTATATCGCTCTGCTGTCCTGGGAACACCTCGGTATCCCCCCAGGAGAGCTAGAAGAGGAGGCTGAGGAGAGGGAAACCTGGGCCTCTCTGCTTAGGTTACTGCCCCTGTGACCTGGAACTGGTTCTGGATTTGATCTATCCAATGGATGGATGCCCATGTAGTCTTTTCATCATTAACATGGTCTCTTGACTACATCAGGCCCATCAGTGGAAAACTTGCTCAGATATTGTTTGATATTACATCACATGCGATAAAGTCAAAACTCATTGGCAAGCTATATTTGTGTCATGTGGCTTCCGGAACATTTGACGTTTTCACAATACGAAAAAGAAGATTTTTGAACGGGAGACGTGTCTCTTTGTTCCGAGAATTGGTCTGCATTGTTTGGAATTGGGTACCTAAAAAGAAAGTCACAAACAGGATGTCACAGACAAAAGGCGTGGGCCGTAAACGCGCCGCTCCCCCCGGGGCGGCGTGACACAGAGAGTTGCCTGTCAGTCAAAAGCTGCCCTGTAACGAGCCCACTCATATAGACTGAGTAATGTTTACAGTACATCAACGGCCTGAAAGGCCCGCGGAAAAGAACGAATGTTCTTGTGGGTAGTGCCATATGAGTCATGCCTTTAATTGGCTTGAATATGGATCCACTCGCAGTAGGAGCTGGGGCATCTTGTAAAGAGCTCACCAAGGAGTTATTCATGGGCTGGTTTAAATGCCAAGTGGAACAATTACCACTAAAACAATGTCACAAACTCCACTTAGGTAATTTTGACAGCAGGGGCCTTAGTTGCATACAGCTGCTAACAATATGGCAGTCTGACAGTTATTTTAGATTTTGTTTTTTTTAATCATCAATTTACAAGGACTGTGTTTAGTTATGGTGTTGTATTTGATGCTTTGTGATGGGTTCGTGTTCTGCAACTCTTGTTGTTCTGTGATGATGATATGATCTGGAGTAGTGAGCTTGCCTGCTGTGTTTTCCCCTCTGTAGTCATGCCCCACGGAGCCTGAGGGTGTCCGAGGGCCGGCGTCCCCCAGGACGAGGCAGGCAGTCTCCTGGGAAGCAGATGCGGGAGACGCTTGTCAGCCATGCCATCGGAGCTTTCAAGACGTGAGTAGCACTACGGTCTTTTTTCTTTGCAAAACTTCCTTTGAGAATCATACATGACAATGGAGTGTTTATTCATAATAGATGCTTGTCTTGTTGAAAGTGTATTGGAGGCTTTGTTACATGGATATATCCCACCTGAATCAGTAGCAAGCCTTTGGACAGGATATTATGATCATCAAACTTTATACTAATTTATTGGACATTCCCATATTTCATGTGGTTCTCCTTTACGCGAGTATGAAACGCACAATTGCAAGACAACTGTAGTCTGTAATTCATCCAGTTGAGGGCAGTCTATCACTCTTTCATGGAGTTTCAAGATTTGCATTCTGTAATCCTGATACTGTACTTCCTGGCAAACAAATATACAACTGCAGGTTTCTCCTTCTTCTTCTCCTTTGAATGATTACTTACATAAAAATCCCCACGAGAAACCAGCATGGCCTAACATTTATTGAGACATGAGAGTCAGCTAATCAGAATTAGCAGGAGATGTGCTGTTTGCACTGCCTGTGCACTACACCTTACTGTGGCAACCATCCTGGCTTTATACTCACCACTGACTGAGGACTCATTGTTCAATACATTCTGTCACTATTTTGGTATTTTGGAAACCAAATCAAAGTGAACCCACTGACAAGCATCACATTGTTAATGTACTTCATGTCTAACAAAAACGAAGGTCTATTTTTGCCCTTTGACATTTTTTACTTTACTGGTATCAGTAAACATCCCTGTGAGTCAGGGATGTGGGGAGAAAGAGATGGAGAGAGAATGAGAGGGAGACAGAGAGAAAGAAGGGGACAGAAACCAAGAGTGGGATAGATGATGAAAGTGTGAAATAGAGAGGGAGATGGAGTGTGTGAGAGAGTGAGTGTGTGTGTGTGTGTGTGTGTGTCTCTCTCTCTCTCTCTCACACACACACACACACACACACACACACACACACACACAGAGCACACAGGATCTTAAGGCTCTCTTGTGCAGGAACAGTTTAGTGTCTTCCGTGTCCCTGGTGACAGTGCCATGTCTATTCTCATCTTTTTTCTGTTGTGACTGTGTGAGTTTCCCTCACTGACCTGAGAGGCGTCTTTTCTCCTAGGTGCCTCTTTGGCTTTCCCTCATGCAACCCGGGGTTCCTGTCTGTGGGCTTTGTTTTTGTCCCAGGCTGTGTCAGACCGGAGCACCAAAGAGGATCAGAAGCAGGCCGCTGAGCTCTGGCGCTGACGGGACACGCCACTGTAGGTCTGAGCATTAGTCCACGCAAGGCTTCTTCTGTGGTTCTGTCCGAGGGCCGTTGTTACACACAGCCTCATGCAGGGCTCCTTTCAGTAAGCAGGTGGGCAGTAGCGCTCCGGCCTCATGAGGTGGCCCATCTACCTGCTATTGATTGCTCTGGGTAAGAGGTTGATGGCACATTAGGTGTAAGTAATGCACTTAGGGGCCTGGGGAGACTTTTGTGTAGCCACCCGGAGGTGTGCAGAATTAGCTTCAAATGTTTACCGCGATGACGAAAGATGATGAAAAGTGCAAAAGGCAGGTTTTTTTTTCTTTCTCACGAAAGTGTCGTCATCATTCGGTACACTAACAATTTTCACTCTCGAAAACTACTTGCTATGAAATGCTGTGAAAGCCGGAGGAATCCCAAGCCACGCCGCCATAGAGCATTTTACACTTTTTACAATAACAGGTTTTTTTAAATGTATTCAGACAACTGATGGTGCTGGGAAGTGAGTATTCTTCTTTATCAGTGTTGCCATAGTTACTTTGAAACAGTAATCCGACTACTGACTACTGACTACTTCTTTAAAAAGTAACTCAGTTAAGTTACTGACTACTTGCTTTTAAAAGTAACTAAGTTAGATTACTTTTAGTTACTTTCAGCAGAGGCTGATCCCCCGCCCCTATAACATGAAAATGACTACCAGTTCTGCCAATACTCACTTTATTGACATGTATTTTAACCGGAACATCAAAAATGACACTGGCATTTGTAAACTTTTTCTTGAAATAGGCTTACATGTTTTTTAAATAAATAAATAAGACAGTCTTTCTGTTCAACTCCGCCCACTTACAGGGTTGCCAACTGTCACGCATTGAGACACACGCATTTGACTGTCTTCACACGCTTACGCCACACTTCCGATATCTCACGCCGAAAAAAAAATCCAGTTTATTTACCTCTGATCCACATCTATGATTCAGTGAGTTACTAGTTCGATCTGGTGCCAACCACCGGTGATCGATCGATCGCGATATAATACTGAATTTAGTCCATTTTACACCCCGCCCGGTAACAATTTACGTTCGCCGCCAAGCCCCGGTTATTTTTTCAGGTTTGACGTTGTGTTTTTGAAAGTAGACAGCACTCTGTCGCCAGGACAGAGTGTACAACGGACATTAATGTTGTCTTCCTTAGCCGAAATAAAATCAAAATAATGCCTGTATTTCCAGCTGCTAAAGGCGAACCTCTCCTTCCATCTGACTTTGGCGCCGCAGAGCAGAGATGACGTAACCGCGTAAGAAACGTGTAGCCAAAAAATAAGAATGAATAAATATAACCTACGTTCCCCCGAAATGCAGAAATAGTAACGCACGATGTTTTAGATAAGTAACTTTAATCTGACTACTAGTTTTTAAATAGTAGTTGCGTTAGACTACTCGTTACTGAAAAAAGTAGTCCGACTACAGTAACGCGTTACTAAGTAACGCGTTACCGGCATCACTGTTCTTTATGCCATGCGTTTAGAGCCAAGAACCCTGTAATGCCTTGTCAAAGATGTTTCCAGAAAACGTATAAACTAAATTGAATTAGATACACAATACCCAAACACAATAACCGAATGAACTTCTCTTTGGGTGTCCCACCTCTGTCCCATCAGATACAAATGGCTACAGAAAGCTACTACAGTGAGGCTCTGTGTACAATGGCCTCAGACCTAGGCAGCCTGGCTGTTTAACCTGTCCCAGAGAAGTCTTATCCTAACCTTGGTGAGTGAGCCAGAGACTGTAGACCGTACGTAGCAGAGGAAGCGTGCGGAGAGGCCCGTGTGGACGGGGTTGGGCTAGTCTCTTCTCTCCATTCATCTCTGTGCATCTGCCTGCTTGCCTGGCCACTCGCTGCTCCTCGTTGTCTTTTCTTTTCACCCGTCTCATTCTCATTCTGGGGCAGTCATGGTCCTGTGGTAGGGAACTGGTCTTGTGACTGGAGGGTCGTGGGTTCGATTCCCAGACCTGAGGCCATGACTGAGGTGCCCTTGAGCAAGGCACCTAACCCCAACTGCTCCCGGGCGCCGGGCTAGGGCTGCCCACCGCTCTAGGCACGTGTGATCCACAGCCCCCTAGTAATCACTAGTGTGTGTGTGTGTGTGTGTTCTGACTGCACAGATGGGTTAAAAGCGGAGGACAAATTTCGATTGCGGTGTAAAAATCACAATTGACAAAATATGGCACACACATTTACTTTCCCAGCTCAGTGTCTGGATATGTGGGCTACCCCGGTGCCGACCGCAGTCCGTCAGTGTGAGCGTACGTGCTGAGGGAGAAGGAAGCAGGATCCACCGTGTCTGAAGGACTGAGGGAGGGAGACGGCTTCACGTCCCCACCGAGACGCGTTGTCCGTGTACTGATGTACGGGGGACCTTTTCCGCCATGTGGAAAGAGCATTATCAGACACAACTGCACTAGCGTAACTGGGAGCTAGGTGAGATTACGCAGAAAGGAGAGCATATGAACTTAATCTCTGTGTGCATGTCTAATGTGCCCCCCCAAGGCCTGAAAGGGTTAACATACTGAGGAAGATCATCACCAGTTCATTGTAGATGACATCATGATATTTTTATAAGATAAAGGGAAGTGTGTGTGTGTGTGTGTGAGGAGTTTGTCTGTGTCGGTTGCCCCATGCTGTCTTTCCACAGCCTTCCTTTAAAGTCTATTCATCTGCTGAATAGGTCATCTGATGATCTTACATTTGATCCCGTGCCATGGATCACTCATGTGTGTTTACCATGTGTGTTTGTTTTTGTGAATTTATGTGGTGTGTGTGTATGTGTAATCGTGTGTGTGTTCTTGCATGTTTTTACATCTGTTCCTTCCATAAAGCCAGATTTCCCCATCCAGGACTATGGGGAGTGGGTTCCAACTGTGCTTGCCTGGCACAGAAACACACACACACACACACACACACACACACACACACACACACACACACACACACACACACACACACACACACACACACACACACTTCCTGCTCTTGTGCCCTGTTCCCGTGAGAGCCTTCCTGTGTGCCAGTGCTGGGGGCAGGAAGCGTTTGGCCCCACCCTGCATCCCCTCGGCCAGGCAGCCGTGGTAACGGGATCAGGAAAGAACCCTTGATGCATGAGCCAAAGCAGAAGACATTTGCCTTGTTTTCTGAAGGAAGACGACATGTGCAGTCTGCTCTGTCTGCACTTTTCTCCACTGTTTTTGTTGTATCTGGTATATTTATTTTCCATTATGAATCCATGCCATGTCCCTCTTCAACACTTTCCATTCTAGGTGTCTTTCCCCTTTCCGACAATTCTCTTATTGTAGCTATCTGAGATGCTCAGAGGACCTGGAAAAGCTGTTTAACCTACTTTTCTCATTCAATACTGCCTGCCACACTGGTGGCTTGTATTGTGTATGCTGACTAGAACTCAAAAATGCACTCGGTTCTAAGGGAGAACCTGATTGGTCCGTGGTTTGTTTATATTGTTTCATTGCTCGTTATTCTAGCAGTTTGTAGGTGGCTTCTCAGAATCGTATCACGAATGTGTGCACTATGATAACAAATCAGTCCATACTCACACATTGAGTACCAGTCCACCAGGTTGTTGGGCTGGTGAAGTTCTTCTGAAGTTCCTCCATGTTCACGGCCTTGAAGGCCTACAGCTCCCCTCCTTGTTCTGCTCAGCCGTGTGAGTTCGTTTGCGGCCACTGATGCAAGATGAGTGAAAATGTGGCAGTGGAAACCATAAAAGGCAGGAGAAGACTGGCATAATGCCCCACCCACACCAGCTCACCCCCTTTAGCCATCCATCTTCTCATTAACTCCTTTCCACTGATGAGTTTACTTTACACCAACTGGTTTGTTTCATTCCCTCCTGTCTCTGGAGCACTCCGTTATCCTGCATTACATCTCTAATGTGTACATCCTGTGGAATGTTTAGTCCTGATCGTGTTTACTCATTGGCCGAGTTTTTCTGGGCTGGGCCGTTTATATAGCTCTGGGGATCCGTATCTGAGGTACGAATGCTAGAGAGATGCTTTATTATCAGAATAAAGGATCTAGACCAGTGATATAGTTCAAACTTTTGTTATGGTGACATATTGCCTTTGGGAGTTAGCGATTAAAGCGCACGTTTTGCAGTGTTGTGTTTAACCATCACTTTTTTCAGTGTTGATATTTATTCACTCATATGCATTGTGTTGACTTTAAATCAATAGCATTTTAAAATAAGTTATTTCGTTGAGCAATGTGTACGTCCTTCCATTAATTTCCTAAAAAAATATTATTTTCATATTTTCATTTATGGGTTTATGGGTAAATGCTTATTGCCATCTCTGGGTTGCAGTGTTGTCTTAAGATGTCACCATTAAATAATTATTACTTCCTTTGATGAGCATTGTGGCTATCCCATGGCTTATTTTGCTTAACTTGTGAAGATGCCTGTGCATAGTGTACATGTGTGATTAAACATTTTGTTCTCGCACTTTGCATTTTAATTGGACATCTGCATCTTATCCATCACTTTTTCATGGTCAGACAGGTGAGTTTCATCAGACACCCACCTGGGGAAAAAAAAACACATTTCTTTTTTTTTTGGATAACTGAAAGATTGAAATATCCACTCACTTGAAGATTGCTTTTTCACTTGAATTTTGCTTGTGTTATGCTGTAAAAAACCAAAACACAAACGCAACACAGACATGAATAAAAGCGGCAGCTCCCTGTATTGTGGGAATAACAACAGCAGTAACTGTCTGACCCACTACATTGGAAAATCTTCGTTATGCTTGGGGAAGACAGCCAGGCTTCATTAAAGGAGAGCTATTGAGCCTACGACAGCTGTGGTGGCAAGTCTTCCATCAGAGGAGGGTGGGGGGGGGGGGGGGGGCCGAGCTCGCGCGTGAAAGCGAACTCCAGCCCGGGACAGGTGGAGGCCGGCTGCTGCCTTCTGGATGTTCGGCCTCGGTCTCCTCGGTCCACCCCAAGAACAGAAAATGCAAACATCTGGAACAGATAATTTGTCCCCAAGCTGAACGAATAAACTCATTGACTTTCACAGCACTGGGCCTCTCATAGAGCGTGATTTCGGTTCCAGCCCATTCCAGCCTGGCTCGGTGGGCTTTGTTTTCCGCCATGCCCGTGGTTGGCGTTTGAGTCACGTTTTAGACACAGCTGCTGCTAGAACAATACTGCACCACTAGCCCTGCCGTTTCTCCCTTTACAAAGCTCTGAAGAAGACTCTGATGAAGGTTTCTTTTCTCCCCTTCTGGTTTGTTTCCAGTGGTTGCTCCCTTGTAGGGTGTAGCCAGTGGACCTTCATCCTACATGGAACCAAATGTTAGTGCAAACTTTTTACGAGAAGTAACAGTTATCAGCTGGGGGGGGAATGTGTTTTCCACAGCGCTTTGTACTTTGCCAACATAGCAAAATCATATACAATCTAACTCTGGGTGTTCGTGCAGAATAACTAGATTTGCACACACTTGTCTTGGGTTCAAAAAAATGTCCTCAGCTTTGATGACCCACATTCACTTTGGCTTTTAGAGTCTCATTTAAACTGAGTTATGATAGTTATAATCTGTGTTTTGAGGGGCGTTTTGTCAAGACTCAAGTCTTTTTGGCAGCCAACGCCAAAACCTCAGAACCAGCTGCTGAGATGGAGATCCAACCCCTGACATCAGGAGAGGGAGTTAAAGGATTACTCTCTGTCTTTCCATCTCACTCTCTCTCTCTCTTTCTGTCCATCTCTGTCTCTACCCCTCCCCATATCTCTGCTTTTCTCATATCTCAAACAAATAAGTAAGGTGAGAGTCCCATGTATGCGGCTGCTTGGCTCATATCGGTCCTCTCCAATGAGAAGGCCACATACGGCTAACCTCTCGCTGCGTGGCCACCACCAGCTCAGATGAAGGCAGGACCATGAGCGACCCGAGTTGCAGATCATGCAGTGTTTGAACGGTGCATGCACACAAACCTGTTTCCATCATTTCCTGCCGTGTTTGAGACCCAGAGGTGCACTAAAAAACATGTACGGAACACGAGCAAGTGCTTGGCTGGGTTAATCTGTGTACCTGGTGAAGCTGTGGTTAATCTCTTCAGTCCCAGCCTTATAATTTTACATTAATCCTAAGGTGTACTACTGTAACTACTGTGAATTATTCTGTCAATAAGAAGAATGAGGAATGAAAGTCTGGACTCGTTGCCAGGTTCTTGGAGTATAAAACCTCATGCAATGACCTGGATCAGAGTATCAGAAGTTCTATCATGATGGGGCACGCTACCAAAGCTTGCAAACTCGTTTTGTTTGCTTAGTTTGTTGCCAGATTTATGTAGTGTTGAGCACAGCTGTACTGAGTTGAACCTTTTCAAATGTTCCAGTGACTTGATGCAGAGAACATCTAATGTAGTGCATTAGCTTCTAAATATCGTTGAGTTTATGTCTGAACAGGAAATAAGCAAAAATGTGTCAATAGTATGGAACAGCCTTGAATGTACATTTATATTTGCATTTATTCATTTGCCAGATGCTTTTATCTAAAAAAAAAAGAAAGAACATTCAGCTGAGACAAAATATATGGCCATCAGAGAAAGAAGCTTAGCACCAGCCCTACTGAGCTATGCTTCCAGTGATTTAACAGACAAAAAGTGCAAGACACATTGAAGATGCAAAAAAAAACAACAACCCCAAAACGTTAATCATGAGCAGGACTGTTAGTGCTGGCAGTGGGGAAGGTTCTACATCAAAGTTAGCAGTTAGGATACAGTCTGTATTACAACCAAGATATACAGTCACACAGTCAAAATATAATACCCGGTTTGAAATTATCACCCAATATCTAGAATATCTAAAGAGTGCTAGATAATACAGCGGACAGGACAGTGTAAACACAGTACAGACATCTTTGAAACAAGACCCAGGAGAACTGGGCTGTCGGTGAAGGCCTGGGGTCTTGAGCTCAAAGAGTGATCAGACATCCAGGTACGCTCAGAATCTTCAGGAGTCTGCTGGTGATTGTGAGGGACACCGCAGAGCAGATAGAGTTGGGAAGACCGTTCCACCACTGAGGAACTGGACATGAGAAGAGTGGATGACATCCATTTGTTCCTTTTAATGCAAAGCATTAGGCGAGGTGACTGGCTCCAGAGAGCTACCAAAAAAGAGGAGGGAACTGATGCCGGCTAGTCACTTAGCTCTACGGTTCCTGTCAAGTTTAGAAGGTTCAGGTAAATGTAGGAATGTTCTTTCCATTCGGTCATAATTTTGACCCCCGACTTTGGAAAGCAAGGTTATTATGGGGTGTGTATGAGTACAGTAAAAAGACCTGTTTCATCCAGGCCACATGTAGTTAGGAGCTCTTAAAATGGGAGATTTATCCACTCTACAGCATTGGCTTTCTTTTTCCCCCTTTCCTAAGGAAAATGTTAAACTGTGACAGAAGAATCAGACTCTCTTTTTCAGAGCCCATGTTGCATGGTCTCCCATTGCTGGTGTTGGAGGACTGGACATGAGATAAAGACCTGGATTGCTATAGAAGATTATAAAAGGAATCTAATCACTACAGTTTGGATTAAATACTTTCTATACAGTTTCTGTATAGATGTTGCTGGTGCAAGATCAAATAGTTTGAGAAGTTTCAGTTTCAGATGTGGATTTCAGTTTTGTCCAAGTGTTTATTTCTTATTTAAAACATGCAGCTGTAGAAAAAAGAAGCCAAGGCTCTTAGTCCTGTGATTTTAACGTGAAGACTGTTATGATTACCCAAAGATTTCTGTGTTATCTCCAAAGCATAATGACGGTTTGAATTTGAAATTAGGGTAGCTCTCCTCACCTAAAAAGTGTTTGGTGGTTTTAAGTTTAAGGGAGATAGGCCTTATCAATTCAGCACTCTCCCCGTGATTTATGTCACTGGCTGTTGCTGGTTTAGTGGCAGTTTTTCTTCCATGTGTCCCTGGAGATAGTCTTTGGCGAAGTATTATGGATGTGATAAGATAGCGTTGTAGAGCCATGCTGGCCTGTGGATAAGGCCGATTACAGTTATTTGTGAGGAGACGAGACCTCTTGCTGACCACTGCATCTGACATGGGAGTTCTAAAAGTGTCTCAGCTATTGGAGGCTGTCTGATAGGGACACAATAGCGTTCCTCGCTAAGCTAACAGCTGTGAAAGAAGCTGTATAGATCCTTTCCTCACAGAGGGTGAGTCAGAACGGCAGGAGTTTCAGTTTTGGGTAAGAGTTTCACTGCTTTGTTCTTTTTTAACCTCATATCTATAATGCCTGTTTTTTGTTGTTGTTTGTTTGTTTGTTTGTTTTTTGGTCAGAAAAACAATACATTTTATTTCATTTTTTATCTGTCTGACGTTCACTGTACAGAACCAGGGAGGGGGGGGGGAGAGAAAGATTTTAAACAAAACGAGAAGGAAATGGAGTGAGAGGAAATGAAGAAGAAGAAGAAGAAGAAGAAGAAGAAGAAGAAAGGAGGGATGAAGGGAATGAGAGTAGAGGCTCTCCAGAGCGAACAAAGGAGATAGAGGTTGAGGAGTAGCAGGCCCTGTGCTTGGAGGTTGAGGTCACCTTGTACTGGTCTCCTCCGTTCAGGGGACGTGCGGTATGCCTCCCAGCACAGCCCTGTCCTCTAGCCACCAGCCAGCCTGCTCCACACACTGTGAAGGAACCTCCTCTGTTTGCTGTGCTCAAATGAAGCTCCTCCGTGTTTCTCTCCTCCTTTCTCAACAGTTTTTGTGAGGCTTTAAGTTTGCTGTGAACACCTCCCTCCCAAAAATGGAGAAATGCAACAATTCTAGATCTTTTTGACGTTTCGGCAATAAGTGCATTCCAGCTAAAAAACAACTCTGAATGTATGGTGGGATTGGTGATGTGAGTTATTCCACACAGAATGTGCGGTTAAGGTGAATGCTCCTGTAACCAAATGAGCTGCAGGGTTGTGGGAAAAGTGCCAGCCATGTTTATGGGTCAACATTGCTAATAGTATGCAGTTAATAAATTTCAAAACTCACCTCTTGGTAATTATATATAAAACAAATTTCCACAAAGTTTTTTGGTGAGTAATCTGTCAGAAACCCTGTGTCAGCTGAATAGTTTCACAGACTACAAGTTTGCTTCAGCCAGAAGAGCAGCTATCTTACTGTCATGAATTTTAAACACATGGAACTGTCAGAGAGAGAGAGAGAGAGAATCCACAGAGAAAAACAGTTCACCAGAGGGTAGGCACTCAGCCCAACACCTAATGTAGTTTTAAACCTAATGCAGTTTTCCTCTGTGCTCAGAAACATGAGTGGATCTGTGTTACTCAGAACAAAGCCAGCAGTCAGTCAGAATAAGGTCTCTCAGTTTGGTCCAAACTCTGTAACAGTTAACTTTGTACATCTCTCCTGGACAACCGGCTATTATCTGTATGTGTAGTGAGCAGGACCTGGACCTGGACAGGAGATGACAGTGTGAGGGCAGTGAGCATACATAATGATTCTCTTCACAAAATCTAGTGAGCTGTTTTGCTTTGTAATGTCTACATGAATCTGAACTGGCCATGAACCTAGCGTTTTAACCGGAATAGACTAATGAGAGACGGCGGTTTGAGACTCTCTTAGAGGCAGCACGCGGGGAACTGAAGTCTCCGCCATCACACTGGTCATTTTGATGTTGTGCCACCGTGGATCATCCAGTCATGGAATGAAAACTCCAGTGTTTCCAAAATGTCAAGGCAGTTGAACATAATAAAAAGACACAGTGCTTCATCCACATGCTTGCTGAGTCCCTGTTAAATAAAACCGACTAGACTGTATATTTCTCCTTGGGGCTAATGTCTAGCAGCTCTGTTGTCATTGAACTCCTGGGTCCAGAGTGGCACCGCACGAACGCCCACTCCGTGCACGCTTGCGACCCATCCAGTGACAGGCTGTGAGTAGATATTAGCATGCGAGGCTCGTCCGCATGGTGATGACGGATAATGCTACTAATAGCGTAATAATGGCGTCCTGCTCTAGAGCCGCGGTGGCACCGCTCCTGGAATGACATGGAGTGGAGACTCAACATGCCATTATCCTCCTGTAATGTTCCAGGGGGGCTGCGCACGCCAGCTTGGTGCTGGGAACACGCTCAGGATCCCTGAAATGAAGGACGGTGTGTTGTTGAGTTCCGCTCCGTTCAGTACGCGCTCCTCTAAATGCACGCTGCCCTTGGCAATATGCATCGTGTTAGTCGTTAGATTTGTTTGTGAATTGAGCGTACATTTAGAAAGTACATTAATACTATTTTCTGAGATTTTTTTTTATGTATTGTGTTGCATATTAAAAAAATGAAATGCTTTTGTAATGCTTTGTTCATACCTCATCTAAGTATAGAGATGAGAACTTGTTGTAACCTGAAATTGCTTTTTGTTTTTGGTATCGCAGTGTGTTATTGTGAGAAGGCCTCTGTGGCTTATAGCAGAGAGGACAGAAAAGAAACCAATCACAGTTTATTAGCTTATCATCAAATTGCTAAGAACATCAACAACAACAAAAATGTTTTAGTACTATTAATGCAACCAAAATGAATAAAATGTGATGTGTACACAGAGTATCACCTTTCTCACACCCCACTGCCCCAACCTCCTGCACTGAGATTACACACTGAAGCACATGCAAACACACGTGGGGTGTGATTGATGGCCTTGACCTTCATCTAGCTCACGCACGCACGCACGCACGCACGCACGCACACACACACATACACACACACACACACAAATATCTCCATCCTAATTACTATTACAAAATGGAACGATTCCTTAAATGCCTGTTGTAGGTAAACTCTTTTGAATCCATTGTGTCATCTCTGCATCCTCCCAGGAACTCTGTGGAAGTGGATGAGTATCTCCACCGGCCCAAGACTACCCATCACTTGAACTGAGACCAAGCCCTTTGTGATTAAGACTCTCCTTGGGGCAACTTCCAGGCTATGCTGTGGCCTGTGTGTGCTGAAACAGACTCAACAGAACTGGAGTTTGTTGTTGTGCTTGGAGGAATTTCTCTGCATGCTCTGCTCTCCTCTAACAGGGGTGAAATAGTTTCTGAATGTTTGGGCCGCAGAGTTTTTAGCACCATCAGTAGAGCTGAAGTCATCTGTGCAGTATAGCCTGTGCATTTGTGGGTGCCTAGCAGTCCTACAGCAGGATCACCGCAGGATCTGTGGGCCATTCAGAAAACACTGGTGATGCTCCCCTGCCGCTCTACCCAGAGATCCAAACAGGAGCTGCAGTAGGTCCACTCTGTCGCCATTGTTGAGACCTGGGAATTCAGCCAGTTCAGTTGCGTATACACACACACACACACACACACACACACACACACACACACACACACACACACACACTCACACACACACCCACACACACACATTTACACATTTTCACACAAACAAATACCCACAAACGTATACAGACTTTTCAGAAGTTTGTATACCAAAATGTGGTGATATGGATTATAATCCTGAATGATGGTGTGTGTGTGTGTGTGTGTGTGTGTGTGTGTGTGTGTGTGTGTGTGTGTGTGTGGGGTCATCTAGCTGGGATGCACTACACTGATGTCCTGAAGTGGGTCTGGATACATCTCAGCAAGATTGTCCTTCCACATCTCAGTACACACACACAGACACACAGACACACACACACACACACACACACACACACACACACACACACACACACACACACAAACCTTTTTTAGTTATGCAGAGAGTCTTTAAATAGATCTCTCATACCTCCACTCCTAGTGAGCATAGCTTGTCTTCTTGTAACTATTAAGTATCTGTCATGCATTACTCACTGTGTGCCCAGTGGCACGGAACTGTTTGGCTCGTCTTTGTCTACATGTCGATTTGGGCAGATTGAGAGAGGTTTGTGAATGGCAAGAGCACGCGTATGTGGAGAAGTGTGCATCTCTGTTGAGGATTCTTTGGCTTTGAGACTACACTACTGAGCTGGAGCTGCACCATCAGCCGGATGCTTCAATCTCAGCACCCTGTGTCCCTCAGTTCCTTTGGACTGCTTGTCTGACAAGGGAAAAAAAGGAGATAGAGAGAGAGAAAGAGTGAGAGAGAGAGAGAAAAGGGAAAATGGATCAGGCAGAACTTGAGTGCAAAGTCTTATCCAAATGTATCAGATGGAGTTATGAAGTCATGAGGCGTGTCCTTGCAAACTGTCAATTCAGTGCCAATCGGTCTAACGGAAAGCCATACAGAGTCACCTCTCATTTTGCTTTTTCGTGTAATTCCTGCACATACTTGCACTCTGTTCACCCTCCTCCCCTCCTCCTCTCCTCTCCTCTCCTCTACCCCTCCCCTCCTCCTCTCCTCTCCTCTACCCCTCATCCCCTCCTCTGCCGTGGTGCTTGAATATCGGTGAGCCACGTGAAGGATTCGACGGGTCCTGCCTTTGAAGAAGAGAAGAGAGTGGGGTTTCCTATTGATGGGAACAGGCGTTTGGCCCTGAATCAGACATCTACTGGATAACATGCTCCAATTTGTTCAAGTCAGCCTGGTGCATTGCTGTGTTTTGTTGGGCTTTTTTTTTTGTTTTGTTCGGTAACACGTTTAGACAGACATACCTGCCAAGGATTACTGAGTACAAACATAAAGGAAAGAGATATTAATAAAAGTTTTAAGTCTGTGTTTTCTTGCAGTTAGTGAGTCTATTGTAAGTGGATTGTATTTCAGAGCTGGCAAATGCGTTATTGATTGGGTTAGACCAGGTGGTCAATAAGAGATGTGTTCTGCAGTTTGGAGCCATATTTCTTCAGGTGCGTGATGCGCAAGCAGACATGCCATTGGAAGTCATATTTGCTTATGGCTTTGAGGTTTTAGATGCTTGATAATTGTGTATCTCAAAGAAGTGCTTTGCAGCAGAAATCTGCATGAACTGTCTGGAGTGTGTGATGGGGATATTTTTTCAGGATAGTTTGTTTGTAGAGAGCGTGGTCCTTCAGCTGGGTTTTTGTGCCACTGTTAGCCTTTAAATATTAGAGACATTCTTCTTCGATACTGCACATTCCAGCAGGAGGGGTCTTTTAGAAAGAATAACCCTGGTTTGTTTGTGTTTATATGTGTACCTTCCCACATACACAAATAGACGTCCAGATGAAATTTTTAGTGGCATCGTATTGAGTTGTGTTGTGTGGTTTTAATGCTGACCTATGCTGGGTTTAGTGGTTTGGTAAGCAGTAAATAGTACTCTGCACGTGTGCCATCTTCTGTGAGATCACTCCTGATTCTGATATCACTTCTGAGGAAAGTCCCCATTGGCTATCAAAGTTCCCTTTAAAGAGAAAATTGGTGTAACAATAGTACACGCAAACCTGAGGTGAAATACGATGTTTTCCTTTCCTACTCAAATGCAGAATTTGCCTTCACACATTCACTCTCTTTCCTTCATATTTGGAGGTCGGAGTC
>NW_027506974.1:22500-57500 GCF_052324685.1 Brachyhypopomus gauderio | reverse complement strand
TAGTTTTTCGATGGCTGTGGAAGAGATATGGAGCGAGTGTGATCTTCAGTAGTGATGCATTAGGTTGGGGGGGGGGGGTGCTGAGTGGGTAGACTGCACTCTGTTTATGGGCTTGGTTCCGCCAGGTCCTCTCTCGACGTTTGGGTCTATTCCAGAAGCCCAGACTGCTGTCACCCAGCAGACAGATGGGTGTGGTGTGTCCGGCGCGCTGCTTCACAGAGATGGGATTTAAAAACACCTGTCAGGACTGATATACTGTGTTTTCCCCCCCACCATTAAGAACTCACTGTAAATCAGTTTAATGCTCACCTCTACAAACCAACCTCAAGTTGAAGAAATAATCTGAAGAAATAATCTCTCTGCTCTTGGGGCTTCTCCTAAAACACAGATTACGTCCGTCATTTCCAGTGGACCTCTTCCCACCCTCTCGGACCCCCCCACTCCCCACGGGTGTTATTGTTCCCAGCGGTTTATTCATTACGCACGTAGTGGATGAGGCTCCGCCCCTCTTGTGTGGTACGAGTTGTACCGGCTGGCATAAAGCATGCACGCACCCAGACACGCGTGTTGACAGCATTAGAAACCCACAAAAGAGGGCTGCGTTTCATTTGTTCAGTGTTCTTGCATCCCTGTGTTCAGTGCCGATCACTGCTCTCCAATAAGAGAGGGAGCTCGGAGGGTAATGGAGCTCTGCTATTTCTTTTTCTTTGTGAAGATGTGTTTGTGCTGTGCAGTGGTGGCAAGGGAGGGGAGAGTGTGTCCCTATGTGGCCTACATTCGAGAGGGTGAGTGCACCATCTTTCGGGATGCCAGCTCCCTGTAAATCCTCCTGCAAAAGAAGGTCTTAGTAAAAAAAAAAAATAAAATAAAAAACAACCTTCCTTCACGTAAGCCCAGGCTCTGTTTAATCCGACAGTGTTGAGGCAGTCATGGGGAGATAAACAAACAATAACTCTCAGCAAATATGATAAGGCATCCATTTTTTCAGTGTGGTTCAGACTAGCCAGGGTAGCTGGTGCTAGATTCATCTGAGGACCAGCTGGGGTTGGTGTTGCTGAGATGCCCAGTGTGTGTGTGATTTGTAGGGTGTGGGGGGGGATCCGGTCCATGGTGGTGGACCCCATGGGGTCGATCGGAGAACTGAGCATCCTACAAGACCATCCCTACGCCTGTAGCATCGTTACGGCATCCTGCTATGGGGGGGGGTCACCACTCAGCTTTCAAACCCAGACACACGAGGGCCAGACTGTTGCATGAGAGCTTTGCCCTGCAGAAGTGTGATGGGGAGATCTTCTGTCCACCTGATTGTCTTGCATGTGCTTGATGGGATTAATTATTGAAAATGAATTTGAAATCAACGGTGCAATTAGGCTGTCGATGTTATGTTGGACCTTTGACAGAATGACTGTCTTTTTGTGTTGCCTCATGTCTTGGTCTTTCACAGAGCTGGATTCAGTGACCATGTCTCCGCACAGCCCTCGTGCGGAAGCTCTGTCAGGTGAGAAACTGTGATGGGCTTCGTGTGGAGGGAGAATCCCACCATGTAGTCAGTGTGTGGACCCTAGGGCCCTCAGCATGCCAGCTCACCGTTGACCTCGTCTGCTCCTGCAGTCTGATTTCACTTTTCCCGTTTCTCCTTATGTAGGAGAAAATCAAGGAGTAGGATGACAAAAAAGGTACTCTTCTCTGCCTTTGACCCCAAACCTACTCTCTGTCCTTTCTCACAGAAAGCTTTGTTGATCTATGATACCTTCTGGATGTTTGCACAAGGCCGAGCCCAGCATCTGATCCCCCTCTCCCCCCACAATAAAAAATCTCTGGCAGTGATTTTATGAGAGGCATCAGTTGTACTAATTCCCAGACTTCCTTTTTCTTCCTTCATTGTTCTCACAGATCTCAAACTCCCCTTCAGTCTCTTCCCTGCTTCCTTGGCAAAGGCGATCGTTCTTGTCTACTTTACTGCTCTGTAGAAGGCGCTCTGGCTGGGCTGGGGGGAATCCGCTGGAAACGCTAGCTGGGTTTCAGCACTCCACCACTCTCCAAAGCTCTTGACGAAGGGGCTCCGCTTTGAGGAAGACATGCGTGGTCTGCCCTGGTCTGGAGGGTTCGCAGGACTATTGTCTTTCACTCTCTTTGCCCCGGTGACTCTGATGGCCTCTGTGAAAATGGAAAACTATACGCTCTGTCTGTCAAGAGGCTGCTGGTCTCAGCCCAGCTGTCCAGACCTGTCATATTAGTGTGTGTGGTCTGCAGAGCTGTGCCAAACCGGATGTGCTGGAGCCGACTGTACAGCTCCTAGTTCTGCGATGGGACTCTTGGCTTTGCAATGGGGCCCCTAGTTCTGCAATGGGACTCAAATGGCACTCACGATCCCAAATGAAGCAGTCTACTCTTTTTATGTGTCTGAGTGTGATTATCTTCTGCCTGACCCCTGGTGACCCCTCGGGTCACGTTATGTGGGGCTGCCAAATGCCATAAAATGTACATGTAAATGTTATGTCCCACCGCTAGGTCCTCTCCATTTCCTACATTGTCTCATTTCACTCCAAGTGAACAACAGACTTCAAGCCATTTACCATCAAACCAAATGCTTGTTGATTTAATTGCCTCTTTCACACAACAGTCATGCCATACAGTCTCTGTCAGGAGCACAGACCCTGAAGTATCAAAACAGTTTATTTTAACACTCAAGTATGGAAATGTTCCTTAACAGACGGTAATTACGGGGCCGTAATGGCTAATCTGACAGATTAACGGATGGCGAAGAACTTGCGTTCAGTGTTCCTTGCTGTTTCTTCACGTCTAAAATTAGACAGATTTGTTTTTGTTTGAGTAATCTCATCTGTCAGGCCAGCGCGTTCACAAATGCGTCTGTGAGAGCTCATGCTCTATTGGGTGTCTGGTAACTCCCCCACTCCAAACTAGTGACAGACGACCCCGCTTGAGACTCTGGACTCTGCTTAAATGGCCCTCTGTAAATTCTGCCTGAGACCTTATTCATCTGCGCTAATATGAGTCGGGAGGGTGGATGTGTGTCTCATTTGTGGCTGGGCTGTTTATAACGGCTGGGTTTGAGGGAGGAAGACATCAAATTTGTTCAAGTGGAAGGAACTGGAATGTGGCTGTGATACGTCAGACAGTGGGGCCATATTGCAGGAAGTTAAATCATCCACCCTGGATGACACACACAGCCCCTCCTCTGTGTATATACATGAAAAATGATTGGGTGGAGACACTCTTGTCACTTGTTCACCTGCAGTTCTTAGTGGGACGTGGCAGTTCCCTTACACTCGTTTATTCAGTGAGTGCAGTGGTAGCAGTGTGGTGCTATGAGGTGTATTTATGATAACTGGGGCTCCATACAGTAGTGTGTGTGTTTTCCCAACAGAACTATGCCGTGCGCTGCAAAGCTGCGATTGTCCTGGTACACTCTCAGAGCATGAACACAGCTTCAGGCCACGACCTCGGGAGTCACATCTTCAAGAGCGTTTTGTGGCACTTGTGGTGTGGAGTGAATGGTAACTTCTTAACTTCTAAACAGCTGTGGCAATCAAACCTGTCAGTCACTGTCTGTGAAAATGCTAGTCGTGGAGGGATCCTGGAGCTAGCACTTTTCCAAAGTGCTGTAATTACAGTGAAGAGCATTTGTGCCTCTGGCAGAATGTTTGGTCATAAACTTTTTATTTTCATTCCCAACCAACAAGAACCCCGTTGTCACATTGTTGCATATACACTGAAGTTGTTTTAGTGCCTTCATCTTGCAGTATAGATAGGGTCAGCGCTTTCAAGCCCAATACCTGTCTACTACCTCACTACGTCTCACAACCTGTCTACTGCCTGACTACATCTCAATATCTGGCAATATAGAAAAAGAAATGGCTTTAACATTCAAAACTCATTGATCACATGAAAATAGACGGATAAATAAAGGATCCAATGTGTAATAAAGAATAAGGATAAGTAATTCAGAAAAGAACACGGAGGATACACAATATATTGCCAAAAGTATTCACTCACCCATCCAAATTATCGGAACCAGGTGTTCCAATCACTTCTATACAGGTGTATAAAATTAAGCACCTAGGCATGCAGACATTTGTGAAAGAATGGGTCGCTCTCAGGATGCCACCTGTGTAACAATTTCCTCGCTCCTAAATATTCCACAGTCAACTGTCAGCTGTTGGAAGAAGAAAATGGAAGTGTTTGAGAACGACAGTAACTCACCCATGAAGTGGTAGGACACGTAAACTGTCGGAGCGAGGTCAGTGGATGCTGAAGCACATATCGTGAAGAGGTCGCCAACTTTCTGCAGAGTCAATCATCACAGACATCCAAACTTAATGTGGCCTTCAGATTAGCTCGAGAACAGTGTTCCTAGAGCTTCATGGAATGAGTTTACATGGTTGAGCAGCTGCATCCAAGCCATACATCACCAAGTGCAACGTAAAGCGTCAGATGCAGTGGTGTAAAGCACGTAGCCACTGGACTCTAGAGCAGTGGACGCACGTTCTCTGGAGTGACTAATCACACTTCTCCATCTGGCAATATGATGTACGAGTCTGGGTTTGGTGGTTGCCAGGAGAACGGTACTTGTCTGACTGCATTGTGCCAAGTGTAAAATGTTATTTTTAAATTTATTTTTACACACATACCAACCGTTAATTCCCGTGACAAATATGTCTGACTTGAACTAATCAATATGTGGCTAAATAAATTGAATAAAGAGCAGGCTCCAGATTAGATATGCTCCACAGTCCAGATTAGATATGCTCTTCACTCCAGAGTAGATGTTGTCCACACTCCAGATTAGATATTCTCCACATTCCAGGTTAGATATGCTCTACCCTCCAGGCTGAAGGGAGTGTCAAATTAGTACTGTCATGGTAGCTTGTTTATACTAGAGGCTGTCATCAACTATACATCAACTATAAGTTTATATATAACAAGCAGCATGTTTGTAGAGTAACACTAATTGCATTCTTTTGTGTTTGTGTGTGTGTGTACAGTGTAATGTGTAGTCTGTGTGTACAGTGTGATGTGTAGTCTATGTGCGTGTACAGTGTGATGTGTAGTCTATGTGTACAGTGTGAGGTGTAGTCTATGTTTGTGTACAGTGTGAGGTGTAGTCTATGTGTGTACAGTGTGATGTGTAGTTTATGTGTGTGTAGTCTGTGTGTACAGTGTGAGGTCTGTGTGTGTGTATAGTGCTAGGTGTAGTCTATGTGCGTGTACAATGTGAGGTGTAGTCTATGTGCGTGTACAGTGTGATGTGTAGTCTGTGCGTGTACAGTGTGAGGTGTAGTCTATGTGTGTGTACAGTGTGAGGTGTAGTCTATGTGCGTGTACAGTGTGATGTGTAGTCTATGTGCGTATACAGTTTAAGGTGTAGTCTGTGCGTGTACAGTGTGAGGTGTAGTCTATGTGTGTGTACAGTGTGAGGTGTAGTCTATGTGCGTGTACAGTGTGAGGTGTAGTCTATGTGCGTGTACAGTGTGAGGTGTAGTCTATGTGCGTATATAGTTTGAGGTGTAGTTGTGCGTATACAGTTTGAGGTGTAGTCTATGTGTGTGTACAGTGTGATGTGTAGTCTATGTGCGTATACAGTTTGAGGTGTAGTCTGTGCGTGTACAGTGTGAGGTGTAGTCTATGTGTGTGTACAGTGTGAGGTGTAGTCTATGTGCGTGTACAGTGTGAGGTGTAGTCTATGTGCATATACAGTTTGAGGTGTAGTCTGTGCGTATACAGTTTGAGGTGTAGTCTATGTGTGTGTACAGTGTGAGGTGTAGTCTATGTGTGTATACAGTTTGAGGTGTAGTCTGTGCGTGTACAGTGTGAGGTGTAGTCTATGTTCGTGTACAGTGTGAGGTGTAGTCTATGTGCGTATACAGTTTGAGGTGTAGTCTGTGCGTATACAGTTTGAGGTGTAGTCTGTGTGTGTACAGTGTGAGGTGTAGTCTATGTGTGTGTACAGTGTGATGTGTAGTCTATGTGTGTCAAATTAGTACTGTCATGGTAGCTTGTTTATACTAGAGGCTGTCATCAACTATACATCAACTATAAGTTTATATATAACAAGCAGCATGTTTGTAGAGTAACACTAATTGCATTCTTTTGTGTTTGTGTGTGTGTGTACAGTGTAATGTGTAGTCTGTGTGTACAGTGTGATGTGTAGTCTATGTGCGTGTACAGTGTGATGTGTAGTCTATGTGTACAGTGTGAGGTGTAGTCTATGTTTGTGTACAGTGTGAGGTGTAGTCTATGTGTGTACAGTGTGATGTGTAGTTTATGTGTGTGTAGTCTGTGTGTACAGTGTGAGGTCTGTGTGTGTGTATAGTGCTAGGTGTAGTCTATGTGCGTGTACAATGTGAGGTGTAGTCTATGTGCGTGTACAGTGTGATGTGTAGTCTGTGCGTGTACAGTGTGAGGTGTAGTCTATGTGTGTGTACAGTGTGAGGTGTAGTCTATGTGCGTGTACAGTGTGATGTGTAGTCTATGTGCGTATACAGTTTAAGGTGTAGTCTGTGCGTGTACAGTGTGAGGTGTAGTCTATGTGTGTGTACAGTGTGAGGTGTAGTCTATGTGCGTGTACAGTGTGAGGTGTAGTCTATGTGCGTGTACAGTGTGAGGTGTAGTCTATGTGCGTATATAGTTTGAGGTGTAGTTGTGCGTATACAGTTTGAGGTGTAGTCTATGTGTGTGTACAGTGTGATGTGTAGTCTATGTGCGTATACAGTTTGAGGTGTAGTCTGTGCGTGTACAGTGTGAGGTGTAGTCTATGTGTGTGTACAGTGTGAGGTGTAGTCTATGTGCGTGTACAGTGTGAGGTGTAGTCTATGTGCATATACAGTTTGAGGTGTAGTCTGTGCGTATACAGTTTGAGGTGTAGTCTATGTGTGTGTACAGTGTGAGGTGTAGTCTATGTGTGTATACAGTTTGAGGTGTAGTCTGTGCGTGTACAGTGTGAGGTGTAGTCTATGTTCGTGTACAGTGTGAGGTGTAGTCTATGTGCGTATACAGTTTGAGGTGTAGTCTGTGCGTATACAGTTTGAGGTGTAGTCTGTGTGTGTACAGTGTGAGGTGTAGTCTATGTGTGTGTACAGTGTGATGTGTAGTCTATGTGTGTATACAGTTTGAGGTGTAGTCTGTGCGTGTACAGTGTGAGGTGTAGTCTATGTGTGTGTACAGTGTGAGGTGTAGTCTATGTGCATGTACAGTGTGAGGTGTAGTCTATGTGTGTATACAGTGTGAGGTGTAGTCTATGTGCGTGTACAGTGTGAGGTGTAGTCTATGTGTGTATACAGTGTGAGGTGTAGTCTATGTGCGTGTACAGTGTGAGGTGTAGTCTATGTGCATGTGCAGTGTGAGGTGTAGTCTACTGTATGTGTGTGTACAGTGTGAGGTGTAGTCTATGTGCGTGTACAGTGTGAGGTGCGTGTACAGTGTGAGGTGTAGTCTATGTGCGTGTACAGTGTGAGGTGTAGTCTATGTGCGTGTACAGTGTGAGGTGTAGTCTATGTGCGTGTAAAGTGTGAGGTGCGTGTACAGTGTGAGGTGTAGTCTATATGCGTGTACAGTGTGAGGTGTAGTCTATGTGTGTGTACAGTGTGAGGTGTAGTCTATGTGCGTGTACAGTGTGAGGTGTAGTCTATGTGTGTGTACAGTGTGAGGTGTAGTCTATGTGCGTGTACAGTGTGAGGTGTAGTCTATGTGCGTGTACAGTGTGAGGTGTAGTCTATGTGTGTGTACAGTGTGAGGTGTAGTCTATGTGCGTGTACAGTGTGAGGTGTAGTCTATGTGCGTGTACAGTGTGAGGTGTAGTCTATGTGTGTGTACAGTGTGAGGTGTAGTCTATGTGCGTGTACAGTGTGAGGTGCGTGTACAGTGTGAGGTGTAGTCTATGTGCGTGTACAGTGTGAGGTGTAGTCTATGTGCGTGTACAGTGTGAGGTGTAGTCTATGTGTGTGTACAGTGTGAGGTGTAGTCTATGTGCGTGTACAGTGTGAGGTGCGTGTACAGTGTGAGGTGTAGTCTATGTGCGTGTACAGTGTGAGGTGTAGTCTATGTGTGTGTACAGTGTGAGGTGTAGTCTATGTGCATGTACAGTGTGAGGTGCGTGTACAGTGTGAGGTGTAGTCTATGTGTGTGTACAGTGTGAGGTGTAGTCTATGTGCGTGTACAGTGTGAGGTGTAGTCTATGTGCGTGTACAGTGTGAGGTGCGTGTACAGTGTGAGGTGTAGTCTATGTGTGTGTACAGTGTGAGGTGTAGTCTATGTGCGTGTACAGTGTGAGGTGCGTGTACAGTGTGAGGTGTAGTCTATGTGTGTGTACAGTGTGAGGTGTAGTCTATGTGTGTGTACAGTGTGAGGTGTAGTCTATGTGCGTGTACAGTGTGAGGTGTAGTCTATGTGCGTGTACAGTGTGAGGTGCGTGTACAGTGTGAGGTGTAGTCTATGTGCGTGTACAGTGTGAGGTGTAGTCTATGTGTGTGTACAGTGTGAGGTGTAGTCTATGTGCGTGTACAGTGTGAGGTGTAGTCTATGTGCGTGTACAGTGTGAGGTGTAGTCTATGTGTGTGTACAGTGTGAGGTGTAGTCTATGTGTGTGTACAGTGTGAGGTGTAGTCTATGTGCGTGTACAGTGTGAGGTGCGTGTACAGTGTGAGGTATAGTCTATGTGCGTGTACAGTGTGAGGTGTAGTCTATGTGCGTGTACAGTGTGAGGTGCGTGTACAGTGTGAGGTATAGTCTATGTGCGTGTACAGTGTGAGGTGTAGTCTATGTGCGTGTACAGTGTGAGGTGTAGTCTATGTGCGTGTACAGTGTCACTCTGGTGCCAGTGGAATAAACAATGTTATCCCATTGAAGTGAGGGGAAGAATGGGCCCTTTAATGATCTCGTCCAGGAAACACTGTGGTGCGTGTCGACACTTTCTCCAACACTGAGAGGGAGCCCATATTTGTCTTTTGCACAGACACCATGTGTTCCATCTTGTCTGCCTTATGTATTTAAGAATGTCAAGGCAAGCAGTTCCTGAAGTGATTTATGGGCTGGCACCTTATTACTTGCCATCATGAAGTACAAAATGAGGCACATGTTTTGCTGAGCATCCGTTCTCTCTCTATGGCTCTGTCTCTACAGAAACAGGTGTTGTCTGGTGCCCTCTTTTAACAGTGGGATTCATCGTGCTTTGTGGCGAATGGACACTGACCAAAGGACCAAGAAACATAGCTGAAAAGAACCAGGCATGCATGGTCCCCTGTACATAGATACACAAACGCGCGCACACACACACACACACACACACACACACACACACACACACACACACACACACACACACACACACACACACACACACACACACACACACACACACAAATCCACATGACTCAGGCCGTCAGACATTTTTGTTGATAAAGCCCACGTTGCTGTTTTTGGTATACATGAATGTATGAAAACAACCACTGACACCCATTGTAGGGCTGGTCAGTAAGTCACTTCCTTTTCAGTCAGTAAGTCATTTCCTTTTCAGTCAGAAAGTCACTTCCTTTTTGGAGCTTGTATTCCTGCTCTCCTCAGCAATAAAAACCCCCACAAGTGCTCTCTCTCTGTGCCATTGTGTAAAAGATCCCCCCCCCCCCCCCCCTTCTTGTCTCTTTTTCAAAAGCTTTTCAAACAAGATGCAATTATTCTCAATCAGCCAGCTTGTTCCACCGGGCTTCCGAAAGGCTTGCCAGGGGACACGGGGGACGGAAACATAATGTTGTAATTATCCCACTTGACAGAACCGGACAGGGACCGGGCGCTCCCTCTCAACCCGGCGTGGGTGCCCTCGTGTTTAAAATCACTTTCAGAGCCAGAACACACCAGGTCGGAAGTTTCCAGAGATCGGTTCTTTCCCACTGACACCAGCTTCATCACAAAGGTTCTTCAGACTTTTGTTTGTCTTTGTTCTGAGTCTTTGACAGGAAAGTCCTTTCAGTTACAGTCACAAATTCCACAAACTACCCGTCTTCTCTCAACAAAAGAGCAAAGGGCCTCTTGTCATTGACCGTTCGGACAGCTAAATGTGCGTTTGATTGTGTTATGGCCTGAGCTGTCTTCACTGAGACAAGACGCAGACTCCTCTTCCTCACATCCCTCCTCTTCCTCACATCCCTGCCGCTGCGTGTCCTATGCATATGCTAAACGTCTCCCAAACAGCAACGTTAATGGATAGCCTTTGGCTACAGTACCTCAAAGAAAAGAGAGGAAACTTGGATCATTGTCTGAAGTGGCCGGTACACTTTTGGCTTACGTTCTATAAAACGTAATGATTTAGCAGTAAAGCCGGTCTATCCTTCTGCTGTCTGCTTTAGCACAAGAAGCTTAGCATGAATAAATCCGCATGGAATATACTTTGGTTTGTTTAAGTTAACCTTCGGTGACCCTCTTGGGGACTGTTTAGTCTCAGACTCACTCAACTCAAATTCATACTCCAAAAAACTTTTTTAGTCTCTTGTTATCCTCAGATGATTCCCTTGAAGTGTATGCTTTATAGTGTATGCTTCATAGTGTATGCTTTCCAGCACCCTACTGCAAGACGTTTTACTGCCAGTGATTGCTTTTGCTCTTTCGTTGTTAAGCGTTGGTTTTCGCCAGATCTTCAAGGAACTCCAGATGAAATAAACATGAACATCAGTCAAACTTCACATTAGTGTTTGATCTTATTTTGCTCTGACCTCGGCACGAGTTAGCAAGGAAATGCGAACGCTACAAACCTTCGCTTCTCCCGTGAAGCGTTCCTCACAGCTGCTGCCAGAGTGGGAGACGCACAGTGTCTCTGTGTGAACGTGACGTGGGAGAGGAAATGACACGGCCACTTCCTGTGTTTGAAGAAGGCCTGAGAGCGTGTGCTGAGAGGTGACGGGTACACATAGGTGCAGCGACATTATCACCGTGGGAGATGAGGGGAGGAAATCAATGACGAGTCTTTAAATAAAGAGTGAACTTCACTAGCCCTCATCGCTGGACACGAGCCCCCTGCTCAGCCTTCCAGCCTTCATAATTAGAACCAAAGCAGAATACCGAAACCTTCTGGACAAAGTGATGTTGTGCTGTTTCAAACTGTAGCTGGTTCTCCGACACAAAATAAAAACAAAATAAACATGGTTAGAGAGTGCAGCGGTGTGTGTTTTGGTATGTACGACGGGTCCTTGTGCATGTGTTGGCCACATTTGACTAATGTGGGCTATATAAACACTAGGCACCAGAGCCACAGATAGAACAGGCTTGTTTATTGTAGCCGTGTTAACCTCTGGATTGACGTTGGGCGGCGGAGACTGCTCTGTGCCGGCGCGGGGCACATGAACGGTCCCGCGTCTGCGTCACACGCATGCACCCGCCGACATCCTGCACTGTTTTCTCAGTGGCTGATATATGAACGGAAATAGTAATGGATAAACAGTGCAATTACCCTGGCGTGGTGTCTGTCTTCTCTCTTAATGAACGGCAACCTCTGTAGTCTGGGCATCAACCGTCCTACTTCTGTGGCACATACAACCCCCTCCCCACCATAGACGCACACACACACACACACACACACACACACACACACACACACACACACACACACACACACACACGCACACACACATGCACACACGCACACACAAAGCACACACACATGCACACAATGTCAAATACCTCACATTAATACACAGGACAGACACCAAATCGATGTGTGTGTGACCAGCTTCCTGGCCCACTGTTTAAATCGTCCGTATTCCTCTATGCTGCCTCTTACACGCGTATTATCTGTCCAGAAATCTTACTCTGTTCATAATATATTAATATTTTTTTCCTGTCTCAATTCTCAATGCATTAGAAACCAGCACTTGTACTAATTCCATAATATTGAAGCAAGACTAAAACACTGTGAGCCACTGGTTAGACTTGGGCAGAATCACATTGTTATTTCTGTTGGTGTTTCTGTTTCTAATGTGCTTTGTATATCTCATATATTGTGCAATTTGTCATAAATGGAGAAGTACAAAGGAATTGTATATGAAGTGAAATAGCACAGATAATGATACCTCTAGATGCCTCAGTTCATCTGACATATAGCTACCTCATGCTGTGAGCTTTTCAAGACGCCACCCGTGATATAGAAGTTTGTTTGTGATTACTGGGTCCTGTGTTACTGATGTTCTGAGGAGTCTAACGCTCAGCAAATCTCCCCCCCGTCAGGTCTGTGGCCGGCCTGACGTGAGGGGCCTCGAGGCAGAGGCGGATCACGTGAGGACCTTTACTCTCAATTTCAGTTGCTTCCATGACTGTGACCTTTGACATGCTCCCACGTAACGTCCCCCAGGTCTCTGTCTCCCCTGCCACGGTCACATACCCTCAGTTCAGTGTTCCTGTGGTGGAGGAGCGCCAACTGCTGAGAGGACGCAGCTCGGGAGACGTTCCTCTCCTTCATCGTCCTTATCATCCCTCCCTCCCAGGCTCATTTCCTGCCAGGGCCCAGACAGGCAGGTGTGATACGGCCCGGCCCGGCCGCCTACTCCCGCCTCGTTCACGTGGCTGTGCTGGTGCGCCGAGCGTGATGGTTTGATGGTGTGATGGTTTGATGGTGTGATGGTTGCGTGAGATGCATGTGCAGATTGCTCTGCAGCCAAATAAGCTCCTTAGAAATGCATCAGCAGGTCATGATGAACGTCACCAACGTGAGCTCCACCGTGCGGGAGTGCGTCTCGCCCTGCGTCCAAGGTACACACAGATAAACCATCTGCTTCTCATTTCTAATGTTGAACATGGCATTTATAAATTGAACGAAAGTGACTGGTTCTGGAAACGGGCGGTTAAATTTAGCTGCGGCTAAGTCTGCGCAGGATTCATGGGAACTGCAAGGGTGCCAGACAATGATAATTCACAAGCTCATTTATTTACTTATCGGAGAAATTATAGTAAGTTCCCTGTGTCACAAACGAGGTTTTCTCAGGCTCTGAATGTTTGGTTGCTTGGAACCAGAAGCCCGGTGCTGGTAGGAGTATTGAGAGGGCGTGTACCATGTTTGTAACATGATCTTCTGTGTCAGTATGGAGCGTAAACCTGTAAACCTGTACATCTGAATCAGATGAGTTTGATCAATAAGGCATCCCTAGTCTTTCACAGACTTGTGTGTTGTAGGAACACATAAAGGATGGGTTTCCAAACAGCGGCCATTAAGATGTTATGGCACATGGAAGACCACGCATGCCTGGACCTTATTACATCTGATTCTAAATAAGGAGCAGAGACGGAGACGGAGAAGGGGGGGAGAGAGGCGCTGACCTCTTGGCCATTGGCCTTGAGGGAAAGTGGAACCATATGCACTTCAGTCCCGAACAAATATGGCCACGTCCCGCTCTGCAGTCCAGACTTCCAGAGTGGGGCTGTTTTGCGTGGACGGTCTTTCCAGACAGGGGTTGAACGGCTCACCGCACATGCCGTTGAGAGGACTTTAAAGAGGAATGATTAATATGAGCTTTGAATATATTAATGGCCATGGGTCGTTCTGTTTACGCTGGATTTTGACTCGTTTGAAAGACGAAGCTGGCTCATAAAAGAGAGAGAGTGCTCGTGCCTTTGTTGGCGATGAGTTTTGTCCAGTGTGGCAGTAATTTTGAGGCGGTTCAGGCTGTGAGAGACAAACATTTACTTTCTCATCTGAGATCCCAGTTCAGCATTCGAAAGGGTCAGTTCGAATCTAAAATTCCAGAAGCGAGTGATCGATTGATCGATTAGAAGCTTAATCCAGTGGTACCCGACGGGCCCGAAGGAAGGGAGGTCTTCATTCCAGCTGCCACACAGAGCAGCACACTTGGAGAAGGAATTAAGTGTTAAGGAAACAAAGAAGGTCTGAGAAGTCCATCGTCTTGTCAAATCTAGACGTGTGTAGCTCCCGCGTGCCCTGTCTTGTGACCAGTGCGTTAAGGTCTTCTGTTTAAACTCAGACTTCCTGTCCGCTGGTGCTGTGATTCACACAGCTTCCTGAAGACAGCTCTACTATCACACTCTCAGCCCAGTGTCCTGATGCACTAGCAGACGCTCTGGAGGAGTTTGCCCTGCAGAGTTCTTTTAATTCACACCCCACTTCTCCACCCCTCACCTCACACTCATGTCTGAGCGTCAGCGCTGCAGATTAAATGTCAGCGTACAAAGAAAACCCATCTGTGAGTGGCTTGATTAGGTGACAAAATGAAAGCACATAACAACAAATTACATTCTGTGGGCAGTGTTGACGGCCTGCACGTATCCACTGTCTTGTTTATTTTTTCATTATTTATTTGTTTATTTATAATTTATTTATGCATGCCCTAAGCAGTGCATCACCCTCTAATTAGAAGAACTACATAACATTGTTAGGGCGAGGAGATGCAGTTTGGAGATGCTGTTGTGGTCTGGATGACATTAGAGTGTGGAGAAGTCGTTGTCCTCTAATGCACTTTGTGGTAATGAGGAGATATGGGGATGATACCATCGCGTTTTCTGGGAAGGTTCTGGTGGGAAGGGCCTGTTTGACATCCACTCTCTCAGCATGGCCTGGAGGTGCCCCTGGGTAGAGGAGAGGGTCAGAAACGATTCCATCCTCATGGGAGGGAAGGAGTGAAGGATTTAGAGGGCTTGCTTCTCTCCACTTCCCGTGTGAAGAGATTGAAGTGTCTTGCTCAGCAGGACCTCACAGGTGCTTGACAACAAACCACGTGCTTGCATGTGGCGACCACAACGCTTAGCACAGCTAACATCCACACGTCCAAACGTCCAAACGTGTGCTATTCCATGGAGGTCACGTGGTCTCGCCCTGCTGGGTGGACCAGCAGCATATGACACTGGAAACCTCTGGTCTGACCGAGCACAGATGGGGTGATGTGACTGAATACAGCAAACACTGGATTTTTTGTATAATAAAATAACCAGCCAGTTACATTTTTCAAACTTGAAAGAATTTAAACTAGACTTCATTTAAAAGCCTATTCGGCTTTCGATGCCAATGTTGTAACACCGTGGTTCATTGTTTGACTATTGCCTTCACTTCATCTTCCAGTTAGTTAATAACGTTATTATATGGTGTTTCTGTGAGTTTGTTGTGTGTGGGTCTGGAAAATCAGAGAAACGGTTCAGGTGCATCCAGTGTTCTAACTTACAGTTCCATCTTGGGAGAAGAAGACCAATGTGCCTGCAACACAATCATGACACTAGATGTTTGTCAACCGACTTAAATCCACAATCTGTAACTTATTTAGATGCTGCAGGGTCAATAACTGTTCACTGCGGAGGTGAACCCTGTTTTACACCCCTGAAAGGTGAGAGGTTGCCATGTCTTAGGCGGGCAGGTGTGTGCTCGTCTCACACAGACGAGCAGCTATGTCAGTGGTACCAAATCAAGCTCTTCTCCTGCTAAAATGCAGCAGACGGACCGGTACGGGACGTGTCCCCTCCCCGGTCACCTGCCTGTGTAGTGCTGGACCATGGAACCATTGCACATGTGCTCAGAGCCCAGTGGACTGGGCGACCAGCCTAATGAGAGGTAGCAGAGTCTTGCTAGCAGAAGGCATCATCTTCTCCTCCCTTATATAGGCATGTGGTCATATCTACATTTACATGCTCTCCTCCCCTGGGCTTTTGCCACTGTACTGTAGTGCCAGTGAACTTCCATCTTAATCACAATGGAGGAGCGTTTCACTTTTTCCCCTCGTTTCGTCTTCCCCAGATATGTGCCGTCTGGCCCGATTAATCACGATGTAATGGGCCTCTGTGTGCAGAGGGCACGGGGCTCCGCCTCCACGGCCTCTAAGCCACGCCCTGTTCCTGAATGCCGTGGGAGAGGATCAAGGACATGCCGTCGCTGTGGCAACCAGGTATAAAGGGCTTGATTATGAAAATGTGTTTTGTTTCAGATATGCCCCTCCCTCTCTAACGTGGCGTTGAAGTGTGACAAGGTTGAGGGGTTTTAGGGGGAGGGGCTGAGATCACGTTCTGGATTAGGTCACACGCGTTTTAGATTACTGAGTCCCTCTGGCTGTTCATTTTATTTGACAACTTACAGCTACAAACTGTTTTTAAATGCGAGTGTGAATGTCCACTGGACTTGTTTCTACTTCCTTGTGCGCTCTACTGGGTCAGCTCCAGGTTCTGGGTGAGTCCTCTCCCTCCACACTGGCCTTTAGAGACTGTGGAGAGTAAGAGGGATCTCATGTTAAAATGGACCTGACACCAGCTTTAGATTTTCGTTCAGGATTTGACAGCCAGCAGACAGAACCACTATCCTCAGGGCTCTCGGCTGTGAGATTAACGCTGGTGACTCAACACACAACAACTCCCTGTGTAATGTACAATGAGGTTTTCCACTGTTGTGAGGTGTACATGTTTGGTAAATCTTACTCATTTAATGATTTTCCACATGTTAAGCCTAAGGTTGAGCCACGTTGCCCTGCCATTGGAGACGCCACTGATGATACCGCCTACAGCCTGTAGCTACTTGGACCGGTGTCTGGCCAAGAAGCGCAATCGCATTTGAATGCGACAACATTGTGTTTTATGAGGTGAAGCGGTTGGAGGATTTGCAGCATTCTCTGCTGTTTCTCAGAGGGATCAAGCAGCATTAGCCGCCGGTGCTAATCTAGCGCTCCCTCCTCTGTGGGCAGAGCAGACCGACAGTCCTGATCAGGGCCTCTCCTTTATCTTGGGCAAATGAGCTCATGTTTGGCTCTTTGGTTTGCACGGGCCGCTGCTCTCCCCTTGGACAGCCACGCACATCTGGGAAGATGGAGAGAAAACCCCCCCTCTCTCTTTCAGGGGGAGACCAGTGAGTTTTCTAAGTTATTATATCAGTTTAAATGAGAAACTTCAAGCGCCTTTGCTCTTTGCACCAGTGGTTTTTCATGATCG
This sequence comes from Brachyhypopomus gauderio, assembly GCF_052324685.1. NCBI lineage: Eukaryota > Metazoa > Chordata > Actinopteri > Gymnotiformes > Hypopomidae > Brachyhypopomus > Brachyhypopomus gauderio. The sequence goes on along the minus strand of NW_027506974.1, from coordinate 40,589 downwards.
TCTTAATGTACTAATCTGTCTTAATGTTCTAATCTGTCTTAATGTGTGGCTGCTCTGTCTTAATGCATCTGGTCACTCCATCATTGATCTTTCACAGCCTCACTCTCCACCTCAGCCTCCCTCCCTCACTCAAAACCCCTCTATCTCTATCTCTATCCCTCCCTCACTCAAAACCCCTCTATCTCTATCTCTATCCCTCCCTCACTCAAAACCCCTCTATCTCTATCCCTCCATCACTCACTCAAAACCCCTCTATCTCTATCCCTCCATCACTCACTCAAAACCCCTCTATCTCTATCCCTCCCTCACTCAAAACCCCTCTATCTCTATCCCTCCCTCCCTCCCTCCCTCAAAACCCCTCTATCTCTATCCCTCCATCACTCACTCAAAACCCCTCTATCTCTATCCCTCCCTCCCTCCCTCACTCAAAACCCCTCTATCTCTATCTCTATCCCTCCCTCACTCAAAACCCCTCTATCTCTATCCCTCCATCACTCACTCAAAACCCCTCTATCTCTATCCCTCCCTCCCTCACTCAAAACCCCTCTATCTCTATCCCTCCATCACACTCAAAACCCCTCTATCTCTATCTCTCCCTCCCTCCCTCCAAACCCCTCTATCTCTATCCCTCCCTCCCTCCCTCAAAACCCCTCTATCTCTATCCCTCCATCACTCACTCAAACCCCTCTATCTCTATCTCTCCCTCCCTCCCTCCAAACCCCTCTATCTCTATCTCTCCCTCCCTCCCTCCAAACCCCTCTATCTCTATCTCTCCCTCCCTCCCTCCAAACCCTTCTATCTCTATCCCTCCCTCCCTCCCTCCAAACCCCTCTATCTCTATCCCTCCCTCCCTCCCTCCCTCCAAACCCCTCTATCTCTATCCCTCCCTCCCTCCCTCCCTCCCTCCAAACCCCTCTATCTCTATCCCTCCCTCCCTCCCTCCCTCCAAACCCCTCTATCTCTATCCCTCCCTCTCTCCAAATCCCTCTATCTTTCTGCTGATCTCCTGACTCCAACAGCATCCTTCTCCATTTCAGCCTCTCTGCGCTCATCCTCGTGGCTCCTCTATCTCCAACTCCAGCTGCTCTCTCCCTCCCAACGGCTGCTCTACACCTCCTCTACCCTCCCCAGCTCCCCACGCTCACTCTCACAGCCCGTCTTTCGTTACTCTGTCTTCTTCCATCATAGTTCTCCCAGCAGGCACCTCCGCTTAGGAGACACAGAAGCTCTTCTGCCTGTTTCGGGCTTTTGCGCCGTTAAGGTTGAGCTGCTAAATTGAAGAGAAAGTGTCAACAGAGAACTCCGGCCCGAACCGCGCGCCTGCTGTCTTTTGAGCCATCGGCCATCTTTGTCTCGCCTATCAATCCGTGGAGCATCAGGCAGTGGTAGATCGAGCAGACGATGTGTGGGGAGAGGCCCGGCTGCAGCAAGCCCTTTGTTCCATTACATTACGCTACTCCTTATGGGATACGTGCGTGAGTATGGGGTGTTTGTCAACGGAGGGAGAAATGAAATGAAATGCACGGCGTTGTGTTGGGGGGGCCTCGTGCTGAGCCCCATCTCTTCCCATCATCCCCTCTGCTCACGCAGACCCCCCATCTGACTGTAGCACAGCGGTGAGTTAATGGAGACAGATGAGTGCAGACGCTGAAGGTGTGGGCGCTGCGCCTCTCTGGTCTGCGTTGTTCCTACAGCAGGATTACGCTGATGAGACTCTGATATTGACACATAGGGCCAGAATCAAAATGTTTTACCTCGTATGGGCTTTAATGACTCTGTGTAATTACTGACTCTTTCAGATGTGCACCAGATTGCCTTTGAAATCAAACAGGTGAATCAGCTAGCACGCCGTATGTGACTGGGGACGGGACACCCACGAGACCCTGCGGCGTCCTCACGTTTCTCCACGTCCCCCTCATGGTTCTTCACTTCCCCCTCACGGTTCTTCACTTCCCCCACACGTTTCTCCACTTCCCCCTCACGTTTCTCCACTTCCCTCTCACGTTTCTCCACTTCCCCCTCACGTTTCTCCACTTCCCCCTCACGTTTCTCCACTTCCCCCTCACGGTTCTTCACTTCCCCCACACGTTTCTCCACTTCCCCCTCACGTTTCTCCACTTCCCTCTCACGTTTCTCCACTTCCCCCTCACGGTTCTTCACTTCCCCCTCACGTTTCTCCACTTCCCCCTCACGTTTCTCCACTTCCCCCTCACGGTTCTTCACTTCCCCCACACGTTTCTCCACTTCCCCCTCACGTTTCTCCACTTCCCTCTCACGTTTCTCCACTTCCCCCTCACGTTTCTCCACTTCCCCCTCACGTTTCTCCACTTCCCTCTCACGGTTCTTCACTTCCCCCTCACGTTTCTCCACTTCCCCCTCACGGTTCTTCACTTCCCTCTCGTGCTTCCAGGCTCCCACCGCGCTCCGAAGGTCAGTGGATATAACACGCGGCTGTCGACTGGGTGAGTCGTGGGGAGGCTGTGGGCGTGGTCGGGACCTCTGAAATGTGTGGCAGCTGGTGTTTGGGCTGCAGTATCACAGCCGCAACCCGCCCAGTCACTCCCCAACCAGTCACTCCCCGCCTCTGATGCTCAAAACCAATTCTTCTGGAACCATGTTGATATAATAGGATACATCTGGTCCCATTTTGTCTTCTGACAGATTCAAACCAGATGGGTCAGTCAGGAAAGGTGAAAGAAATAGAATATAAAACAATATAATAAAAGGAAGATTTAGACTGGTGCTCCCCTGCAGACACACAATGAGATGCTGAGAAATATGGCACAGCGAATAGAGAACCAATTAACCAATTAAACAATAAACCAAACAACCAATTAACCTATTAACCAATGCTCTGCTGAAATCACTTATCTGGTGAAGACATTGTTGCATTTGGTGAAGACATTGTTACTTTACATTTGAGTTCTGGTTTGTATCACGTATTCACTATGAATGTTAAGATCACGCAAACCCGTCACCGCCTCTCAAAGCTCAGTCATGATTCAGCTCTTTTCATTTTAGTATTTAGCTATTCCTGAAGTGTCCAGCTGATGAATGAATTTGTTCCCACTCGTTTTTCCCTCTGCTATCAGGTCTGTTAATCTCTTCATCACGTCAGCACCTACTTATTAGAAACCATTAGAGTCATAATGGAGTCCATTCATGGGGAAATCAGGAGATCATTCAGGCTTACTCTCATCTGCTCTCCTCCGCATCACTCTGTCCTGCAGGGATGAAAGGGCCCTGTGGCCCCACCACTCCCTTTAAGGGACCTACCAAAGATTAACCACATCCACACCTGAGCCTTTGTTAACTCTAGATGTGATTTTTTTTGCTGCTGAAATCATCTACACACGTCGACTGGAAATGACCTGTGGGGATGTTTCAGAGAGTAAGACAGCACCCCAACCCCTTACACACACACACACACACATACAAACACGCATTTGTTGTCCCTTGATTGCCAGTGAATCGTCTTATATTTTTTTCTTGTGTTGTTGCTATGGCAATGAACTGAACTAAGCCTTGCTAATGCCATACTGGCATGAACCTGCATGATTACAGTTTTGCGCTTTGTCATTCTTTTTCACATTTTAGTCATATTTTCACATTTCCCAGAGATGTGTGCTGCTTCACGTCCCTCTGAGGACTAAGGACTCGGTTGAAGGTTCTGTGTTGCTTTAATATGTAATAAAAGCCTCCTCTAACTACAGTAGGCACTATTTCTCCCAATTGTACATGTTTCAGTGACCATAGGCTGTTTCATTGTTGATAATTACTTCAAATATAGTAGAGATAAAACTTTTCAAATTAAAAGTTTCTCATGTATTGAAAGTCACTAAGAGCTTTTGGTTGTTTTGTTTCTAGCTCATTCACATGAGCCTTTTTTTCAGATAAAAATTACTACTTTCATTGGCCAAGACCATGTTGTGTGCTGTTTGCACAAAATAGGTATAATATGTATTATTATTTATTACATATATTATTAATATGTTATAATAATAATGTGTTTTTACTCTTATAAAATGTCATAGTAACTCTTTATTTGAAAGTAACTAGTGTTTCATTAATCTTTCCTAGTATGTTCAAGTTCATAAGTAGTTTGTGGACATATCTGAATGTTCATAGATAAATGGTTGGCTTGTGTTAGGTGACTTCTGGACAGGACTGCATTATATTCACAAAACAAAACAAAAACAGGTATGCATGGATACATTATAGCATTTCAGCCAGCGTAATCTGTAAGTGTGGTGTTTGTACAAAGCAGTAAGATGTAAGCACTGCCGTGAGTTTGTGTGCATTCTCTTCCCTGGTCAGGCCATATGTGTTCTCAGACCTCTCTCTGCCAGAATTAATGGCCAGTTGACCGACTTCCCAAACCTGACTCATCTTCTCCTGACTGACCTCACACCCGACCTCTTTTCTTGGTCTCTCGCTCTGTTGTCAACGTGCCAACCAGAGTGACCTTCAACCCCGACAGTGATGCACGCCCTCCCATTCCGTCAGCTCAGCAAAAACGCAGAAAAACCACAACAAAGGCAAACAAAGCAGCCGTCCCCATAGTGAAATATGATTGGTCCAGCTTGAGGTCTGTACACACTGTTTCTGCACACGGTCTGTGCACACACGGTCTGTGCACACACAGTCTGTACACACACGGTCTGTACACACACGGTCTGTACACACACGGTCTGTGCTCACATGGTCTGTACACACACGGTCTGTGCACACACAGTCTGTACACACACGGTCTATAAACACACGGTCTGTACACACACGGTCTGTGCACACGGTCTGTACACACACGGTCTGTACACACACGGTCTGTGCACACAGTCTGTACACACACGGTCTGTACACACACGGTCTGTGCACACACGGTCTGTAAACACACGGTCTGTAAACACACGGTCTGTAAACACACGGTCTGTACACACACGGTCTGTACACACACAGTCTGTACACACACGGTCTGTGCACACACGGTCTGTGCACACACGGTCTGTACACACACGGTCTGTACACACACGGTCTGTAAACACACGGTCTGTACACACACGGTCTGTGCACACGGTCTGTACACACACGGTCTGTGCACACGGTCTGTACACACACGGTCTGTACACACACGGTCTGTACACACACGATCTGTGCACACGGTCTGTACACACACAGTCTGTGCCTGTACCAAAACTCAGATGAGTTCTTCTGTCTTGCAAACCCACCAGCCACTCCTGTCGGAGACACGTCCCTGTCCTCGCCCATCACCAGCTGCTGAATGACGCCGTCTTCTCCCACACGGGTGCGTCAGGACGTCCTCTCCCATGCGGGGCATCGGGGCGTGGCAGGCGGAGGGGCTCTGACAGCAGGCTCCTGTGTGGAAGGGTGGAGGTGTGGGTGGAGGTGTGGGTGGAGGCGTGTATGTTGCTCAGGAAGATGATTGAGCTTGAGTCATTTAAAGGGCTCGAATCATGTCGCTCAGGGACAGTTGGTGCTGTGAGGCTGAGATGAAGAGGAGGGTAGTCTTCCTCCCGTCTGTCATTATTGTGTATTTAACACTCTCCCTCTCGTGTCAGGCCTTTTCTCAGCTCCATGGGCGTTTTATTGACCTATTGATAACCTGCTGCACCAACCTTCCTCCATGGCCAATGGGGTAGTGATGTGTGAACATGATTGTCTGTGTCATTTGAATTCAGCACTTCACAGCACATTTTCAGGTCAGAGTAGCAGTTTATGGCTATAAATGACTGTAGACTGTCTGTAGACAGCATTCATTTTTATGTCATTTTAAGTCTTATTGGGAGCTTGCTTGTTGATTTGACCAGTGAGGGCACATTAGACGTGCAGTGTACGTACGTACGTACGTACGTACGTGTGTGTGTGTGTGTGTGTGTGTGTGTGTGTGTGTTTGGGAGGTTGTGAAGGTGTGAATGCTGGGAAACTGTAAACTCCTCACATTCCTCACGCTGTTGCTCGGAAATGGTCCGTCACCAGATGTTCACCGTCCGGCTAGAGTAGGACAAACATCTGTGTGTCTGGGCATTTCTGGACACAAGGATGGGGCATGGGGGGGGGGGGTGATTAGTGTCATCACAGATTCACCCACCAGTGTCCCTGGGCCTCTACTGAGATGTACTCACCCTCTGAGAAGGGCACTCTGCGTGATGAGCCTGGGCCGTGGGCCCAAGTGCTGATGGGATTGGTGTTTCAGAGGACTGCAGATAAAGAAGCTCTCTATGGCTAACTGCTTCAGTCGTCTGTAATGAGCTCTTTCGTTTTGGGCCATTCCCAACACTAGTCAAAGCTCCCATTGTTGTGATGAACTTACAGCAGGTAATAAAAATGACCCGCAGTCTGCTGCTAGCTCTTTGTTGGTATTTGGGTGAGCAGATACTGATGAGTACAAAGCCAACCTTTCTAATTAGTATTTGTTTACAAATAAATAAATAAAATCTGTTTTATTTGAAATTTTAAAATCTTCACTGGGACTTTAAGGTAATTACTTCGCAACACAATGAGGAGAAAATCACGAGTGGAGAGCAGGAAGGGTGTTTTCCTCCGTGTGGATCAGCGTCTTGGGGGAACAATTCATACTTTCTGCACTGGCAACAAGTGCTGTTTAGAATGAATGACTGTAGTTGTCGTTTATGAAGAGAGACGTGCTAGCTGTAAGCATCGCTCTGAAGAAGTGGAATACAGGAGTGCATCCTGGGAAATAGAACACAGGCTACCAGTGGAGTTTGATCGGATTGGCATTCGACGCCTCAGTTTTTGAGATGTGTACACTTGCAGAGAAAGGGTGACATATGACTGATTTCATGCCTCAGTATATCTGTGTGAGCTCATGCCTTTTATTATGTTATATAGTAAAGTAAACTCTTAAAGTGGATTTTTGAAGTTTGCCCACTTTGTTGCAAATAACTCGTGTCCTATTTGGAACAGATATACTGCACATATCTAATCCCAATGCGTTGAGTTAATTAGGTTTTTTCTTATTTTTAAGATCAAGCAAATAATTCTGAAACATAAATGCTTTAAACAAAGACTTAAAACAGTACATGATAAACAGATTTTGTGATTTATTCCACCACTGAGTTGTGAAACGCTGAATGATTTGTGATGAATCAGAATTTGAGATGAGCTGATCAGCATCACCACTCCCCCACACACACACACACACACACACACACACACACACACACACACACACACACACACACACACACATGCACAAATGTGTGAGTTCTCTTTGCAGTCAACAGAGCCAGTATGGTGCTTGTGAATATGGTGAAGATGTTACTTAGCAGAGGGGCTGACACACTTCTGATTAATTATCTCTCTTCCTGAAATTAGCAATTAGTGAGTTTCCGACTAGGAGTCATCTCAGCATCAAGTTTTGTTGATGAGCAAGCCTGCATAGGCATTAGCCAATCAGAGCACAGCTCCATGATGGCCTGTAAATGCTAAACCCCGGCCTGCGTAGCTTGATTACGTTAGTTGTGATTTCCGTAAGGACATAGACTGTGTCGTAGCTAATGAAGGATTCCTGCTAACGACTTCATTTACAGTTCATTTAGAGCATAGAATGAAAAAAATATATTAAAAAGATGAGTTCCTGAAATAAGTCATGCAGGAATAATAATCTCTCAGTTGACTAAATTATATTGTGTACCCCTCCTCCCCCCACAACACACAAAAAACTCAATTTATCCCCTTATGCACTGACTGCCAAATCACCCCATCGTAACTCGAGTCTGTATAAACATTTGAAAGCGTAAAACCATAAGTATTTGAGATGTAATTTTCAGATTGTTCAGTTTTGTGCCTCAGCTCAGGTTTTTGTGTATGTGTTGGTTACGCTATAAGTTAATTTAATGTAAGTATAGCCAAATTAGCACAACTTAACCAAAACAAGTTGCTCTGTTCTCTGGCAACAAATTCGCCAACATTTCTGTCCTCACTAGAAGCGTTGCTTACAGCAAGCTAGTCTAACACACAGGTTGGACACACCCTCACATAAACAGCACTCATTTACTTTCCATTATAAGCCTATGTGCACGCAGTGCTAGCATGTACTCATCAACTACTCTCCTGTTGTGATTAGAGTATTATCTGCACCTCCAGCAAGAATGGCTGAAATTCACTTATTATTCCTCCTGGTGTGTACAAATCAGAAATGAATTAACCTACTGAATGTTGGCCCAGGTGTCGAAATACAAATGGTATGTGTGAGCTCAACAGGAAGTTGTAGCATTTCACTCACCGAAGCCCCGTCAAACAGCAGGGGAACAGCCCAGTTCAGCTATTACTACTAATGCTCCAGTTTTTGAACTTGGCCTCTACTGTTCTGGAACCATAATTGAATAACAAAATAAAATCATTTGTTGTGCTTGAGCATCTCGGGGTGATCTATCTCAGTAGGTTAAAGGCTTGATAATGTCATAGGGAAAATACTAGAAGCTGTTTTAGGAAATCGGCCATCATTTATAGAAGATGGGCCTGATCCTTCAACATACTTGCTAAATTTTGTGACATTAATTTGAGTACAGCAAAACAAGGATTTTGTTATTTTTCCAGAAGGATTAAAGTATAACAGAATTCTCTCTCTCTTTCTCTCCATCTGTCTGTCTCCTTCCCTTTGTCTCTCTTTCTGTCTGTCTGTCTGTCTCTCTCTCGGATATTTGTCCTCCAATGATATAACATTCAATGACATTTTGATTCTTTGCCAAAAGTAAAGAGCTGGTGTTGTCTATTTATGGTTAAGTGCACTATTTATTTAGATGTTTTTAATTACCTGAGGCAATTCATTTAATTGATGAGCTTTTTATAAATGTTTAAAATAAGTGCATTACAGACAGAGTTCAAACAGAGACAGTTCACACAGGAACTAAGCAATAACTGTTTGTAACTAAACAAATGTTCATTTGAATTCAGCAATTTTGTCACACTTATTATTATTAATTTAACTGTATTTTATCAGTTGCAAGAAAGAAAAAAATTTGATATCGGCAGTATAAATGCCCACTGGTCACACGGCTCTATAAATATCAGCATTGGCCATTCGAAACCCACATTGGTTGACCACTATTCCAAAGCCATGCATTTTATGTCGGTTGATGTGTCTAACGTGTGGGTGTGTGTATACTCGTACAGGGTCGGCTCCTGACCTGTGCCGTGCTCTGCTGGGATAGGTTCTGACCCCCGTGACCCTGAATCAGACTAAGCAGGGTTGTGTTTCATATTTGATTTTCATACTGTACAAAAATCTAGACATCTAACATAGTATGTGCTAAAAGTAAAATGATAGTATAATTCTTTTTTCTTTCTTTCTTGGCACTAAAATAATGGCACAGCTGTGTAGGTAGTGAACATGCCCGTCACTTTAATCACTTTAATGTGTAGCTATTTTGTGAATCTACGGTCTATCTATTTTTACATGTATTTGTGTGACTACAGCAAGTCCTCTATAAGTCGCCGATGTCTGTGTAAGAGACTCTTTGGGCTTCTGCTGTCTGTGGCCTTGCAGCCAAACTTCAATACGTCGACGGAGCTGACACCTCAGAAAACAGCCTGAACTCTGGATGAACTCTCTCTGCTGCCTGGAGCCAGACTGGCAAATTCCTGCCTTACAGTCTGGAACCATCCCATTTAAACTTCCTTCCTACAAGGCCATAATGAACTCGAGCGTAATAGACAGCGGCTTTGCTGAGTGGAATACGGCGTCCCCGGCCGAAGCAGTCACGGTCCACGGAGTTCGTCGCCATCACGCTGCCTCGAGCGCTCGCATCGCTGGAGGACCTGCACGACAGATCTCCTGAACATCCAGAAAGGTGGTCGTAGATGCTCATGAATACACGGCAGAGCCTGAGTTCCAACACTACTGAACTGTAAAGTCACTACCACTGGTGGGACCCACAGGCACCGTACAGCTGTAGCGACCAGCTTGAATCATCTTGATATATTGACCCACATCATGGCTGTTTAGGATTGAAAAGTCAGTTTTATTTCTGTTTTAATGTAATTTTTAACTGCTGAAATATGTATGTGAGTTCGTTTAAGTATTTGCTGTGTAACATTTAAAAGATCACATACTGAAAGTATTTGTAAGACTATATTTAGAGGTGTGTAAAATAACATTTCTGACACCAGTATTCATGAACATTGAGATGTTTTCATAGGGTTATGGGCATCTCCATAATTGTCACATTCATGATCATGATGGTTCATCATATTCATAATCATGGTTCATAATTCTAGTTTAAAGACTGTCTACTGTCCCCCTGACAACTGTCCCCCTAACAACTGCGTTCTCACGGCGACGAGACGCAATAATGAGATACAGCCAAACACAATTTTTATGCGCTGATTTTAAAATTATCAAAAAAAAAAAAAAAAAACCGAGCACTCTAGTGCGCAATAAATGTATCATTTCAAAGTGGATCTTTCCTGTGGGTAGTACTGCAGATTCAACAGCTGATTTCTAGTGTCGTTAATCTTACGGTCTTACGTCTTCCTGAGACGTTGTGATGGAGTCGTCAGCAACACGTCCTGCTTGGTGGCTTTAATTAAGCAGGAATGATTTCATTGCCCCGGGGAAGATGCAAGATGGACTGTACTGTGTAAAACAGAAGGTTGAGGAAAAATCCCATTAAGTGGAACACAAGCTGTGGTCCCTGGTAGAGACTTACCCCACGCCAAGAGAGAAGTGGAATGAGGTTCTCACAAACACCTTTTTTCTTACTTTTCTCCTTCTTTATACAGTGGTCATTATTGAATCTTTTATTATTTCTGAACCAAAAGAGGCCTGATTCATTCAGTTGCTTTGACTATTAATGGACTGTACTGTATTTAAATAGCTCAGTCCTGTTTTGGCTGGTAGGTGAAAGTCAGAAATGCTAAGATATTTTTTGGTATGTGACTAATGTTGACAATTAAAACTGATTCTGAAATGGATTCTACAGCGAATATGCAAAAATAGCATTTACCTATGATTTATGATTCAGAGTTTGATTTGATTAGTTCTAGTTTTATAATAAATAATGGATTAAAACCTTTGGTGGGTTTCTTCAGAAGATAACGCTGTGTCCCTGAGCCTGTTCATAACTATTGTTTAATCATTTCACTTTGGGTTATCTATCATTTTGAATAAGCACAAAATTACATGCAAGTTGTTTAACCTGGAAAACTGCATGAGTGTGAGACTGATTTCTTGAAGTCAGTACAGTAGCGTGTGGCGCTTCCATGCGTAGTGTGTGCTGTTGGAGCTGCAGACACACACTGTGGTGAGTGAGTGTGTGGAGGGGCAGCTCTCTCTCTCTCTCTCTCAGTCCATGATTAATGAAGCCAATTCCTCCTGCACTTCCCGTCATCACACGCTGTCTTGGCTTCCTCCCCTCTCTCCTCCACCTCCTCCCCTCTCACCACCTCCCCACCACCTCCTCCTCTCCACCACCTTCTCCTCTCCTCCACCTCCTCCCCTCTCTCCACCACCTCCTCCCCTCCACCACCTCCACCACCACCTCCTCCCCTCTCTCCACCACCTCCTCCCCTCTCTCCACCACCTCCTCCCCTCCACCACCTCCACCACCACCTCCTCCCCTCTACCACCTCCACCACCACCTCCTCCCCTCTCTCCTCCACCTCCTCCCCTCTCACCACCTCCACCTCCCCTCTCTCCTCCACCTCCTCCCCTCCACCACCTCCACCTCCTCCCCTCTCTCCACCATCTCCTCCCCTCTACCACCTCCACCACCACCTCCACCTCCCCTCTCTCCTCCACCTCCTCCCCTCTCACCACCTCCACCTCCCCTCTCTCCTCCACCTCCTCCCCTCTACCACCACCACCTCCTCCCCTCTCTCCTCCACCTCCTCACCTCCACCACCTCCACCTCCTCCCCTCTCTCCACCACCTCCTCCCCTCCACCACCTCCACCACCACCTCCTCCCCTCTACCACCTCCACCACCACCTCCTCCCCTCTCTCCTCCACCTCCTCCCCTCTCACCACCTCCACCTCCCCTCTCTCCTCCACCTCCTCCCCTCCACCACCTCCACCTCCTCCCCTCTCTCCACCACCTCCTCCCCTCTACCACCTCCACCACCACCTCCACCTCCCCTCTCTCCACCACCTCCTCCCCTCTACCACCTCCACCACCACCTCCTCCCCTCTCTCCTCCACCTCCTCCCCTCTCACCACCTCCACCTCCCCTCTCTCCTCCACCTCCTCCCCTCTACCACCACCACCTCCTCCCCTCTCTCCTCCACCTCCTCCCCTCCACCACCTCCACCTCCTCCCCTCTCTCCACCACCTCCTCCTCTCCTTCACCTCCCCACCACCACATCCTCCCCTCTACCACCCCCTCTGTCCTCCACCACCACCACCTCCTCCACCACCTCCCCTCCCTCCTCCATCTCCTCCCCTACCTCCACCACCATCACCCCTCCACCACCATCTCCCCTCTCTCCACCACCTCCCCTCTCTTCACCTCCTCCCCTCTCTCAGTCACCTGTATGCCTGACTCACCCTTAATATGAAAACATGAGAAAAACAGATGATATGAGAAAAAAAAAACATGCAAGAGTTTGTGGAAAATACGTTCAAAAATGTTTATTGATCAACAACATGTATCCTGAAAAGATACAGCACAAAGAGACAATGATGAAATGGTGAGGAAGACTTTTGTCTTCTAAATTGTTCCCTCCGTGTTTTTCAGTCGTGAATGCAAAAAGTTGAACTTATGAATATGAAGAAAACCATAGATAATGTGAACATGAGGAACAACAAAGGGGTTTGGATTAAAAAATGAATAACAGTACTGGAAACGGATAACTGGCTTCCCCAGTAAGTTCGTCTGATCGTTTCTGCCTCCACACATGAATCACTATCCTACTCAAATATGGAGCTTGTTCAAAATGAATGACCCCTTGATACTTTCCCTAGTAAAAATATCTAGTAACCAAGGTAACTGTGAGCCATTAGAAATTGCATCACGCACCAGTAAAGATTGGTGATCAATGTAAGCATATTATTCTTCCTCAGGCCCCAGCCACTCGTGTGTAAATCCTCTCTGAATTAAAGAAGAGAACAGCACCACAAGATTTTACTTTGCCAGTGTGTAGGTGAAGTTAGCACCATTTCTTATTCTCTCACCAACCAGAAAAAAACATGAACCCTTCCTGCTCAGCCAAGAGTCTAAAACAGTAGTATGGAAAAGGTCTAAGACTGAACCCTGGATCGGCCTAAGACTGAACCCTGGATCGGTCTAAGACTGAACTCTGGATCGGTCTAAGACTGAACCCTGGATCGGTCTAAGACTGAACTCTGGATCGGTCTAAGACTGAACCCTGGATCGGCCTAAGACTGAACCCTGGATCGGTCTAAGACTGAACCCTGGATCGGTCTAAGACTGAACCCTGGATCGGTCTAAGACTGAACCCTGGATCGGTCTAAGACTGAACCCTGGATCGGCCTAAGACTGAACCCTGGATCGGTCTAAGACTGAACCCTGGATCGGTCTAAGACTGAACCCTGGATCGGTCTAAGACTGAACCCTGGATCGGCCTAAGACTGAACCCTGGATCGGTCTAAGACTGAACCCTGGATCGGCCTAAGACTGAACCCTGGATCGGCCTAAGACTGAATCCTCAGACCAATAATTCAAGAGTTTTCATATCTTTTTATCACAGAAACTAAAGCCAGTTAAAATCCACACTGAAATCCGTGCTACTGCCTTCTAATGTTAGACCAACATTTGTGGCATTTAACTGAAATGGGTTCTTTGTCCAGGACAGCGAGTGGTCATAACAAACATGTCTCTGATTACATTTTTGATGTTTTGATTCTCATCCAATATGAAATATGACTGCATGACATATAGTCTGAGCCTCTGGTGATGGTATTTCAACATAAAACAATGGCTGAATTTGTTTCATTTTGCTTGTTTGTTTTTTTGTCTATTGAGATTCTGGGAACTACTGAGCACATGTGTGAACACAGAGAAAGAGAGATACAGCTAGAGAGAGCGACAGTGAGACAGAGAAAGAGATACAGCTAGAGAGAGCGACAGTGAGACAGAGAAAGAGAAACAGAGCAAGAGAGAGCAACAGTGAGACTAAGAAAGAGAGATACAGCCTGAGAGTGACGGTGAGTTAGAAGTGAAAACCAGGGAGATCAGATCGAGAAGTAAGAAGACAGAGCAACAGTCAGCACTGTGCAGTTAAAGACGTTAGTCTTGAGATTAGAAAAAATGTATAGAAAGTCATTATTGCCATACTAATCGGTTTATTATTTCTGCCCAGCCATTTCCATCATCTTCATTCAAAGTCTTACATATAGTTGTATATCTCTCATTTGTTCTCGTAAGAGTGGAACTTTAGCATGATCGACACACATACTTGCCAAACATCTGTGCCACACCTTTATCGGATCCCCTCGTTCAGACTGAACTAGTGACACATCAAGATAGCTCTCGTGATATCGCTCAACAACAAAAAAAATGCCTGATGACAACTCCGCTTACTTGAGTACCACTTGTACCTTGAGGTTGAAATCATAAAAGGTTTGTTCTGTATTGTACCAGGAGAAAAGAAAATGTAAAAAAAATAAAATAAAATAAAATAAAAACAAAGCAAAATGCAAGCAAGGTACAGTATTTTGAAGAGTGTGAGATCTGGCGTGGTCGGCTGAGCCCAAGTTCAAGTCGCATGCCTCAAGGCGTGATGGGAGCTGCAGTTCCACCCAGAAAGTAATTTTTTAAAACAACTTAAGCATTTTTTTTTCCGTGTGTGTGTGTTCATATGTTTCGTGTCCTGCTGTCAGTCAGAGGGCACAGACGCGTATGCGAGCGCTCGTGCATGCTCGCACGCAAGCACTGTCCTGAGATGTTGTTCTCGTGGGTCCTGGGTTTAAGCCCCTGTGCAGTGAACCCGTGCCAGGGGGTCTCAGCGCTGCACCTAAGCGAGGCCGTCCAGAGGAGATGACACGCGGTGTGCTGCCCGGTGGCCACTTCCTGTCTGACGGGAGCACCAACACTCCGAGCTTTGTTGCAGGGCAGGTAAACAGGAACGAACAAGCGATCTTTTAAAGCACTATAGCACTTCAAGCCCTTCCATTTACATCAGATTCCCACTGATATAGCAGACAGTCGCAGGAACGTGTTTGCTGATGTAGTGGCTTGAACCTTGATCTCATCTCCCAATGAAACACTTCACTTACAGACCCCCCCAAATCTGCCACGGGGCAGATCCACAAAACTAGGTTAACCATGACCTGTCAGTCACAGGACAGCGGGAGCCAAGCAACAGGTGTGGCCCACTGGCTTGCTAAAAATGAACAAACTAAAAAACCCCAAATCAATACGCAAAGAATAAAAGATGAGCAAACGAGGAACACAATGTATAATTAAAGCTGTTAAAAATATTGCAGAATATTTTGGCTCCTGCCACAACAGTCAAGAATCCCCCCCACTTCTCATCACTACAGAAGATTATAAGCAGGGAAGAAAAAAAAACGAAAAGTGATAAAAAAAAATTATTATTATATATAAACAAAAAAATCCTCTTTGCAGAGAAAGTCTTTATTTGGTTTGGGCTCTTCTTCATGAGTGCTTAAAGGGAATTGTAAATACCTCGGTTCAAAAAATAAGTTATGGATTGAAGTCAAAGAAAAGGCTAGAAGATAAAAAAAAGGTAAACTTTTAAGACGTGTACTTGTTGAATTCCAGCAACTTTAAAATGGGCGTATTTCTCCTTTTTCTCTTATGAGCGTGCAATTGGGAGTAAAACCTAAAGATATAGCGACCAGCTTTTTCCACTTAGAACAGTAAAGACCTGATTTGACACAGGACGACGCAATGCACCATTGGAGGAGTCTGGACTGAGACCCCCCCTAGTCTTAGAGGGCGCTGGACCAATGGGCGAGAGGCTGAGAGTAAGGAGTAATGCACCTCCTCTTCTGGAGGGGGAGTTCTTTGCAATGGCCCTCTCTGCTCCCCAGAGAGCCAGAGTGAGGCAGAGTGAGGTCAGGGCCCTAGTCCGCAGGTTTAAGGTGGGCTGTACCACCGCGGCATTAGCCGGGGGGGGGGTTGGGAGGAAGTGTCAGTCCTGGGCGGGGCAGTGACTCACACCCACTCCTGCATGGAGCGTTTGCAGTACAGTATGTGCCGGGGCGTGCCCTTCCTCTTGAACTGAAACACGGTGTAGACCAGCACCAGCAGGCACAGTGCCAGGACGCAGGGGATGACGATGGCGATGGCTTTCACCGTGCTGGCCTCGTTGTCCAGCTGAATGACGATGTCAACGTCCTCGGTGGGGAGGCGCTCGGGGTCGATGGGCGTCAGGTCGCAGCCCATGAAGTCCTTAAGGACGGAGCGAGGGTAGCCCGGCTCCACCCGAAGTTTCTGGTTGTTGAACTTCCAGTACTCTTTATCTTTGTAGAAGTACGTGAAGCCTGCAAGACATTCAGACGTGTTATTTTTACATGACGCTATCGCAGAGCCTAGATAGATTATTTAAGCCCAGCAATGCGGTTGGCAGCTGAACTTATGCATGCAAGCACTGTGACAATAGTTTTATTCTCCTCTGTATGTGGGCTGTTGTGTCCCACTGCTCCACATTCCCGGCATTGTAACGTGTGGAGAGATGAGTGTGTGACTCCAGCTCCCTGGTGAATTTGACGAATGGGAGCTGGTGACATCCACAGCGGGGCAGTGTGCCTGAACTCCCCCCCAACTGCCTGCAATATTCATGCATGTTCTTCCGAAAAAGAGAGAACACAGGATTCGCCCGGCTGGCTTAGGAGCCGCGGCCGTCGGACTCCTGGGGCTCGGGGGGCTGCTGGGGTGTGTGAGGTGGTTCGGAGGAGTTTACAGTCCAGCGGGGCGAAAATCCTGAAAGATTCATCCCGGGAAAGAGTGAGATGAGGTGGAGGAGGCGGGAGAAATCGTGAGCAGCACCGCCCGCCCAGGCAGGAGAGCTACGCAACTCCGTCACCATGTCAGACAAAACTCCCACGTCCTGCGCTGTGGACGTGACTGAGAGAAGCGCCCCGTCACTGACAACCCTTCGTTGGGTGACAATAATGGCTGATAATCAGGGCCAATTTTCTGTCCGCTGTGGCATCCGGGTGATCCGGAGGGAGAGCAGACGAGCGGAAAGCTAGCGATCACTTGCAGAGCGTGGTCAGCCAAATGACTTCCCTGGAATATTGATCCACCCTTCATGCTCTGGTGAACGTTATCGCCCATGTGTGGATCTGGCAGACCGAGGGGGGAACAGATGGCTAGCGTGTGGCTTTCCAACAGCACACCTCTAGCGATAAGCTTTGCCAAAGTTAGACGGACCCGCCCCTCGGCTTCAACCAATGAAATGTGAACCACCCACTCTGGACATCCAATCGGACAGTCCAAAAGCTAACCGACAAGCCTCTCCTGTGGTTACTTTAAACTCTCCAGTTGGACAAAGTGAAAATTCTATACTGTGCTGACCACCATTGAAATGCTAACAGAAGTTATAGTTATAGGACGGAACATAACACTACAGTGAGATATATTTAGTAGTAATGAATTAATGGAACAATTTGTACCATTGGCTTTGTCAACGAAGGCACCCTGAGGCGAATCTGGAACACCCTTCCACACCGTGATAGACTTTGGGTAGCCAGGATCCATGGTCCGAATATCTTCATTATATCTCCAATACCTGCTCAGAAGCAATTAATGCACAAAAATATGGTCACGGTGATGTTGCAGTAAGCTTACCAAAGCACACGCACAGACACACAGACACACAGACACACACACACACACACACACACACACACACACACTGACCTGTCCCCTTTGAAGAAGTAGGTCTTGGCTACATCCTCCCACCAGACGGCAGTCTCTATGCTCTGTGCTGGCATGCCGTTCCCGAACATGGAGATGTCCTTTGGGTAACCAGGCTGGAGCATGGTGTCCTTGAACACCCAGAACTGCTTCCCTGCACACAGGCACAGTCTCAGGTGAACATCTGCACAGCTGCCAGGACTGTGTGATTTCTCTGGAGTGCATTTTGGTTGGCCAAACAAAAGTGCTGTGATTCAGCTCAACT
>NW_027506974.1:0-20000 GCF_052324685.1 Brachyhypopomus gauderio | reverse complement strand
CTCTATGTAATTATAATTTAAAGAGACCCTGTTTCTTGCCCTGTCGCCTGTGTTCTCTCTCTCCCTCTCTCTCTCTATGTATTCACACCTGACATTTTCTACAATAGATGAATAAAAATAATAACAGAGGTTAGTTGATTCTGCCTTTAGCAAATATCCAGTGAACAATTTTGTTTTAAAATCAGAGATCACAGATAGGCCTGTGTTGAAAAAATCGATTTTCCGATTCAGAATCGATTCGCATGTGATGATCTGATAATCGATTCGTACGTCCAAAGATCGATTTTTTTGTGAACTTTTACCCCCGCCTCGTCACTAAATTCACGCAGGCGTGCTCGGTCTAACTACCTGTAAAACAACATGGCGTCGGACTATGACGGTAACGACGATAGTCAAATCGGCAATCTAAAAACAGAAGGACAGTTTATCCAGTGTCAGTGACTATTTACAGTTAGTCCATGTCACTGACAGTTTACCCAGTGTTTTTACAGTTTAAAAAAGTTTAAAATGTTCTTGTAACGTTGGGCGCAAGGCGATGGACGAGACAGAATCCTTTGCACTTTCCAAATCGTTTATTACATTTACCGAAGCGCAGACAGCACACATAAAACACGTTTACATAGAACATGTGTGACTCAAACAACGACGAGCACAGGACGCTGCACGAACGCACATTAAATAGACAAACCACACAAACCCCACATGATGACGAGACGAGCCACAGGTGAGGATTATCACAAGACGCACCCGCACCCACGGAGATACGCAGACAACGTTAACACACGCCCAACAGGGAGGGGTCGGGGACCGTAACGTGAGAGTTCTGTTCTTATAATCTCACTTTAAAGAAAAATACACGTTTACATTTTATACTTTCAGTTTATTAAGTGTGAGCACTTTTAAAATAAAAATGCATTTGGTAGCAACAGCTTTTGGGTGACTTCTTAATTATTTCCAATCATAATAATAATGCACTGGTTAGTGTCCCAGTAGGAGTCCACTGTTGCAGATATAGACACCTCAAAGATGTCCTCTGTTTATTGTCCTGGATTACCTTTCTTGAAGGTAGATTTATGATTACCCTTTTCACCAGTCTTCCAGCCATCAGTAACTACCAACTACCAGTAACTATTTGCTGATTAATATTGATATAATACTAGTTTTAACATGTTGCTTCTGTACATAGTCAGGAAACAGCTCAAATAAATACATTTTTAATAACACTAAACCCCGAATTGGATCGAATCGGATCGAATTGATTAAATCGGATTAAATCGAAATAAATCGAAATAAATCGATTCTTAATCTTCAGAATCGGAATCGGATCGATTCTTAAAATTTGAATCAATACCCAGCCCTAATCACAGATGAACTCATACTAAACGTACAGAGTGAAGACAAGCATAGCAAGCTGCAGCCAGCGACACACACACACACACACACACACACACACACACACACACACACACACACACACACACACACACACACACACACACACACACACACACAGCAGGTGATAATCTTTACCATCACAGATTAAGAATGCTAATGCTAAAATGCTTCAGTTAAAGTCACATGCTCCTTAGATGAGCTCCTCCTGTACGGCACTGCAGTAGCATCAGCTAGTTCCTCTAACTATCACTACAATATTTGTAGTGATTGTTAATGAATTTGTAGTGAATTGTTAATCATCTATTTACTTAAATAATAGTGAAAAAAATCATCAACTTTCTAAACATTAGGTGACAGGATTAAACAGCCCTCTGCCCCCCATCTCTGTCATATTAACATTGTTTTACTGACATGTGATAATGATGACTCAACACAATATGGCTGCTCAACTGAGAAACAGTCCTGCTCTTAGCTAACTCACAACTGCTTCCAATGATAATGCTATGATAAGGATGAAAAACATCTTGGATGGATTAAGGTTTGGCAACATTTTCTAGCATACGTACCTGATGCCTCCATTGGAGTGTGTCATAGCACATTAATGTAAAAACATGCTAAAATTGTATCGTTCTAAAAGGTAAGGTTTCTATTCATTTATAATGCCAGTCATAGTGAATATTAACACAAAAGAGCCAACAGGTATGGTTACAGCTTTGAACTACCCTCTCCACTACTGATGGAAGTCTGATTGCTGCTTTCAACCCTAGAATTAGCATGATACTATGACTAACTCATATTACTTGCATGGCTGGTTGCAATATTTACCTTTAAAGAAGACGAACTTGCCCTCGCTGTTCTCATAGACGGCATCTATCTTGGGTGGCAAACCCCTCCAGAAGACGTTGATGAGCATGGGATACCCTGGCATTACGGCGTTATCCCTGACCCTCCAAAACCAGTGATCCTGGTGGAACAGAAAAAAAAACCAACAAAATCAGACAAACTGTGATAAGAAATGTTCTGAATAGCATTACAGAGCTTAGTGCAATCCCGATTAAAGCAAGCATATCTGGTATCCGTTAGACGGAAACTGCAGAACTACATGTCCCATGAGGCTATGCGTCTCGGTGCTCTTTTGAAAGCCTGAACCATCTTGTTAACACTCATGACTGTGTTTAGTCAGGCCAACGTCAAGCCTCCCAGTGGCTGTGAAGTTCCTTCCCCCAGAGTATCACGTAGTGTGACCTCATTAGAACATGGCTGCCTCCGTACACAAGCGGGCATGTGACACCCCTCATCTCTATTTATTACGCAGGGAGGAATGACACCCAACACTTCACTCCTCACAAGCACATTAAACACAAAGCCTCCCTGTGACAACTTACAAATGTTAAATGTTGCACTTTGGAGATGATATAGTCAGTTTTCATTATTTTTCTGGGTAGAACAAGTGGGCATTCTAGCAACGAATGCCATGTGCTTGTCAAATAAAAGACATATGGTGTTACACTGTGCACTTTGTATTACATTAAATGTTAAAGAGCGGGGCCTAGGTTGGCACTGTTTCTGAACTGCAGGTCAGTTTCACAGCTGTGAAGTTTGAAGATGGCAGACAGAGGGCTATCAGGTTGGTGCTTAACAATAGCTCAAATTGCTCTTTGTACCACATACACTCACATGCTCAATTACGCTTGAAATTTACTGAACAATTTGCTTGAAGGACTTTAACTGGCAGCAAAATGCATTTCATTAAGTCCCGCGGATTTATGACCAGCAGCTGTTAAAATAGAACATATACTGTGAAAAAGAATGAGAAAATAGAGATAAAGAAGCAATACTTTTATTAGCTTTCATGTTTTTCAAGCTTTCCTGCTAGCCTTGTTCCTGCTAACCTTTTTGGTCTTCTTTCCTATTACGGTGAAGAAGGGTCAGGGTAAAACCGTACGTTAGATGTGAGCTTGAATGTGGGACATTTTTGACTTCATCATGCAGGAAGAGTGAACAGTTTTCTTACGATGAACTCTGTTACCAAGCCTTCCAACGACCTAGAGATTAAATGTGTAAGCCAAGACGCACAGGAAGGTCTGGAGAAGCCATTACGGCCCAGATACACACCACACCCTGAAAACAGAGCGGCCCGGAGACCTGCTACAGAGCTGAGATCTGGGAGAAACCGTACACCTCAATAAACCTTTGCCCTCATACCGAGACTTGGAGCTGATCAAAACATCACTGAACAAGAAGAAAGGGAGAGAAAGAGTGAGAGTGTAGACAGCAAGTAACAGCAACTTTATACCTATCAGTGCATTCGGTGATTTATTTTCATATGTATGAGTCCACACATGTACACACATGTATCCACCCAGCAATGTCATCAGCTACAGCTGTTTGAAAGTCAGGTTCGTAGCCCCCACCAAGTCCCCAAAGCTCTGATTAATTTCAATTGTTCAACATTTTCTCTCGTACGACAAGGCAGTGTAATTGAAAACAGATCAAACTGTGAAATCAGAGCCATTCTGCTCCCTTCCCCTCTGCAAAGAGAAAAAATGTAGTGCCCTCCTCCGTGGAAGCCGGACTGTGATGAGGACAAATTCAACTGCCATTCTGTATTCATGCATCCACTGTAAAAACACTACACCTTTTCACAACATAGCCTTTTCTGGATAGACAACATATTACGAAATTTCATTATTCCTTTGTTTAGAGCGGTGTGTGTGCACTTCCGTGACCAGTGCCTCTGAAACGCGGCCCCTAATCAGGTCTCAGAGCTGTGAGGGAGTCTGGTTCTAGTGTTTTCCCTGAGTGAGCAGTAAGGCTCGAGGCCTGTTCAAAACACTAAACAAGGCTGCCGAGAGCACACTGGATTACATCAGGGTCCCTCTCAGAGCCCGGAGAAAAAGACAGACAGATAGAAAGCCAGACAGGAGGAGACAGACACTTGCGTGTGCACTCTAGCTCCGCCTCTCCCCTCTGATAAACGCGTGCCACTCAAAAGCTCACCTCTCAGAATGAAGCACAGAGCGGCTTGTTTAGAAGCGCCTGTAGATTAATAACACGGCGGGTAAGGGTTAGAGCAGCAGAGGCCATAGCCACAGCGACGTGCCCTGAGCAGCAAGCACTAACTCGGCCTGCAGTGAGACGCGGCTGGGCGGAGGAGGGCAGCAGGTAAGGTGGAGAGGGAAGATGAAAGGCCCAGGTGAGGTGTGGTGCCAGCCAGGACTGGGAGATCCCTGCAGGGATATCAGCCTCCCTCTCCATCTCTTTTTCATAGTCTGAAAAGCGGGCAGACTCTCTGCTCCAGAGAGGGCTCGGCCAGGTCCGTCAGCTGCCAAGAACAGAGGCCTGTCAAGCAGCACCCGGCCAGCATGGTTCAGCACTGCCTCCCGCTCTTCAAACACCTCAACCTCCCCAGCAGGGTCTGTGGAGAAGATCTTCCTCTCAAGCAAGAGTGAGGGAGAGAGTGGAGAAAGTCTTCCTGGGGGGGGGTGGTGAAGTTTGCTTTTTTAAGTTTTGTGTAACTTTGAGCCTGACAGTATGGCATGCTGGGAAATCATGAGGAATGGAGAGTTGGGTCCCGTATGTAATGAGCTGTGTGAGAGGCGCCCGTGTATTCGCCGGTCCTTCTGCTCTGCGGGGCAGCTGTGCTCTGGCCCTCCCATGCATGAACCCCTCCACATCCATCTCACGTCCAGGAAGGAAGCAGCTTTCGATGGCCCTTGAAATCAGGCACGCGGGGGCTGCTGTCCCCGTGGTCCAGACCGGGCCTTTCATGTGTGGGGGTGTGTTCATGGAGAAGCAGCCTTGGCGTGTGGTGATCGTGGAAGTCAGATGCACGCTGTTCCTCTGATTTACGCGAAGCCTGCAGGATATCTTCTTGATCGTAACACTGCGGCACACTAGCGTGATGTGCTGCTGGAATCTGAACCCATGTCTGTACCACTTGGCCGTGAAGAACCCCTCCAAACAGCCCGGTGACCCCACACTCACCCCTACACGCACCATGACCTGTGCATCAGCCGTTTAGGAAACTAAGAAGAGGAAACAGCGTGGAAACTTGGTGAAAGAACTGTGTCAAATACAGCTTAAAAAAAACACAGCTTGGGCCTTCTGCAGAAGGTTTTTGGAGATGAACTTTTACTGTATGCATGTCTGAAGCTACAGTGAAGAACTGCTCTTGTTGCCGTCTTTGCTGTGGTGTTACCATTGCATGAAAGTTAATCTCTGTTTAAACTGTAACCACACACTGTCTATTAGGAAACACATTTTCTGCAACTTATTTCAAGAATGCGTTTAATTAAATGTCTTTGTCTTTGAGGTCCCAACTCCCAGCGCTGAACTTGGGAGTGCTCCTTCAGCAGAATCAAGGAGGCGGGGGGGGGGGGTGTATGAAGATGATCCTTCAGCTTGTGATGTTTGTAGACTTGGATGTTCAAACAGGCCCCAACTACAACCGCCTAAGTCTCCAGAGCTCAGCACCAGAAGCAGATGACAAAGTCACAAGTCTTTCAACACTTCTCCGTCACTCATCCATCACACATCTATGAAGAGCGCCTCAGGAGGAAGAGCAAATCTTTAATTAGTGTTCTAAGTCTGTTCTTTACAGCAAACCAATTACATCTTAGTCTGTGATAGGAGGAAATGAATATGCAGTGTTATAACATCAGTGCTCCCCCCTGATCCCCCACACACACCCCCAGATGCCCCCTCCCTCCCTCTCCAAGCCACTTTAGATTTTTGTGTGTATGAATGGGCTGAATGGGCTGTGATTGGTTCTTTAGTCTGATGAGGTTGTGAAGTTGTTGGTTCCCACCTGCGGTTCCCCAGATGAGGTTAACTTAATCCTCCACAGTCTGGCTCACTGCGCTGTGACTACTGAAGTCCAGATTAAAGAGCTTGGTCAATTACTACTGCTGCTAGTCCATGATATGCACAACGCAAATCCCAGGAAACACAGACTGGATTCAATCTGAGAGGTTGTTGCTAGCACATATAAATGGCCATCGAGGACAAGCCTGCACTGTCATAATTCCATGCAAATAAACCAAATTATGGGCGTTAAAGGACCCTAAAAGGAAAAGCGTATTGGTCAGTTCAAATAGCAAATGTGGATGAAACAGACTGGGGAGGCAACCAAATATTAAAAGAGTCATGGCACGAAGTCATGAAAAATTTTAGCGTGATTCCAGCTGGATTAGCTTGAGCCACGGCCAAATGGAGGCAAAGGCAAATATAGTCCAGCTTGGTAGAGCTGAGGTCAAACCTCCCGTCAACCAGCTGACCAAACAAAAAATGAGGAAACAGACCAATAAGGAGATGGCATGAAATCCAGAAAAAGCCGTGAAGGATGACCTCTGGTCTAAGCTCTCCTCGCCCAAGTGTCACGCCGTTCAAAGCTTAGCTGGAGTGGAACTGGCAGACAGGGCAGCCTGGAGGGCTGAGGGAGGGGAAGCCCCTCCAACTCCCAGCCTCTAAGGCTCCCACAAGCACATTTACTGAACCTCTCAGGCTGTCTTGAAATCTCATGATCCACAGCAGCTCTGGAGTCACTGGAAACTCAGCAAACTCTACAGTGTTTACACACGTCTGCACCTACGGCGAGTTTTATTCTATTGTTTGTGCCTTTACCCTACAGTAAAGTAAACACAGCAAGACTCTGCCATTCATGATAGATCCTTTAGTCAGTATAGATCCTTTTTGTCAGATATGTCTGCTTCTGGAAACAGACGAGACAAAAATAAAAACCTGCAGATGAAACAAATCCGTCAATGTGTGTTTAACTACTTACAGAAAGGGACTTTCTGTCCTGCCTTAGCTAGGAGATGAATTCAGACTGCACAAAAGATTTAGTGAGGGGAACACAGGGTATCTTTGTGTGGGTCTGAGGGCATTACAGGCTGCTGAGGGCTGCACACAGATCGACCAAGGCGTCCAAATTTCGAGGTGCGTACAGATCAGCTGGGGTGGTCTGCTCCAACCAGGAGGTGCACGTAGGTCTGGACGTTTCAGACTGGCTGAAAGCTTCACATTCTAACAGTCTAACACAGTCCAGTTCATTTTGAGGAGCAGGGTGCTACCAGTCAAGGCTATAAGCACGGCTTGCTTCTCCCCTCTGAACACAGGGTGTTGACTTACAGGACCTAAAGGAACGATTACTTTGCCATTTTTAGAGGAACAAAGAAGGTAGTTGATTCGGTGGATCAAGTAAGAGTTTCACAGGTCAGTGACCTTCAACGTGACAGGAGCAAACATCACACACGGAACACGTGTGAAACACACTGCTCTCACACACGGAACACGCGTGAAACACACTGCTCTCACACATGAACACTGCCTGATCTGTACTGTTCTCTGCAGGGGAAAATGACTATGTACCATGGGCCATTCAGTTATAGCTAGTGGGGTTTATAATGTAGGGCATTGAGGAGACCTCATAGTGGGGATCTAGCTGCCATACAGACTCATGGCTGTGTAGACAGGCCTAGCAGTTACCCATCATTTAAATCTTAAGACACGTTTCCTTATGATGGGTTTAGATATACCCTGTGTGTTGGGGATAAAGTGACAGAATAAAGCTCCGTGTTACCTTAAACACAAACATCTCTCTGCGCAGGATGGCCAGGGTGTTGAAGTCACCGTCGCAGATATTGGGCTTGGCGTTGGGATGTGTGGGCCTGTCCCCGGTGGGCAAGCGTGGGGGACGCGTCTGGCGGTCGTGCTTGCGGGGGTCCGAGGGAGGGTGGGAGCGTGGAGGAGGTGCTGTCGGTAAAGGTCTCGTGGGCTGGGGGGTCTTGTCTGGGGGCCCTGAAAAGGAGAAAGGTGTACATGAAGCCAATGACGTACTCTACCAGCCTGTTAGGAACTGGAGAAGAATAAATAACAAAGCCCATAATCTAGCCACAGCCATAATCCCGGCATGGGATTATCTGTGTTAGGCAGTCACGCAGTTACCTTGGCAATTGTATTATTAATTTGTACTGATAATTGAGTTAAAAACACACTAAGACACAACGTCAGCATCACAGCATCAGTTATATCTGAGTGTTCATATTCCACAGCTCCACGGTTCCTGCTGGACTCAGAGCAGTTATGGTGTAGTGATGACGTTTGCTGTGATGGGTCTTCATGATGCACCCTGATGCTGGATTTATCTTGCACTTTTAATATATAAATATCCAACAAATATCATCTTGAAATAACAACTGTTGTCTTCTGTGAAGCGGGTGTCATATTCCCTTTGCCATTAGAGGGCGTGCTTCTGGACAAGGGAAGCATGGGCGAACAGGAATGTCCCCCGGACCTGGTGCTGCCCGGAGGCTCAGACAATTAGAGGGATGGTTACCCCTCTCCTTACCCCAGTTTGGTCCTCTGGTCCAATGAGCCAGCATGAAGGGAGATTTTGTTCATTGAGCGAGTTAAATCTCCTGAAATAGATTGTGGATTAGGGTGGAACAAGCTCAGTCTCCCATTACAAAATGGCAGAGTGGACAGAGGAATCAAGAGAAGCCACAGAACTGCAGACTTTGGTTTGGATGTCACTCCTGTGTTACAGAAGCAGAATTACAATGAGACCATTTCAGGAGGGAGAGCAGAATGATATGATAGTGTTGCCCATTGTGTGTGTGTGTGTGTGTGTGTGTGTGTGTGTGTGTGTGTGTGTGTGTGTTTGTGTGTGTGTGTGTGTGTGTGTGTGTGTGTGTGTGTGTGTTTGTGTGTGTGTGTGTGTGTGTTTGTGTGTGTGTGTGTGTGTGTGTGTTTGTGTGTGTGTGTGTTTGTGTGTGTGTGTGTGTGTGTGTGTTTGTGTGTGTGTGTGTTTGTGTGTGTGTGTGTGTGTGTTTGTGTGTGTGTGTGTGTGTGTGTGTGTGTTTGTGTGTATGTGTGTGTGTGTGTGTGTGTGTGTGTGTGTGTGTGTGTTTGTGTGTGTGTGTGTCTGTGTATGTGTGTGTGTGTATGTGTGTGTTTGTGAGTGTGTGTGTATGTGTATATGTGTGTATATATGTGTGTCTGTGTGTATCTGTCTGTGTGCCCGTGAGTGTGCATGCATGTGTGTGTGTGTGTGCGCGCGCACATGTGTGTATGTGTGTGTGTCCGTGTGTGTGTGTGCACATGTGTGTGTGTGTGTGTTTGTGTGTCCATGAACAGGGGTTTAGAGGGCATTCTCTCACACCCTGGTCTTATGCGTCAGACATCATCCTGTGTGTAAGGCCACACAAGGCCAGGAAGGAAGTGGGAAAGGAAGAGCATGAGGAGGAACGTGGGTGAGGAACGTGGGTGAGGAACGTGGGTGAGGAACGTGGGTGAGGAACGTAGGTGAGGAACGTGGGTGAGGAACGTAGGTGAGGAACGTGGGGAAGGCCCCAGTATATGAAGCAGACAGGCCTTTCCCTTCTTTCCCAGGATGGGTGGAGGAGTCATACCAAATCAGGCTGACTGCGGCGGAAGACGGGAGACTCTGACGTGCAAAGCTGTGACCCGATCATGCTGGTTCTGACCCAGCGACGGAAGAAAATCAGCTTGTGGTGTCTTTGCTATTGTCCTTCTGGCCATGATGTCTGTACAGCAAATTCTTTTCCCCCAAAAAAGAAAAAAGATAAAAAGACGCACTCTCTTCTCCATTCTCATACGTATATTAAACGCCTGACAGGCAGTCCACACCTGACAGGCAGTCCACACCTGGCTGCTGGTCTTACCGTAGATCTTCTGGATACCCTGTAGGTCGTCGTGAGGCAGTTTGAAGTTCTCTGTGTCCATGTACTGGTAGAAGGGGGCCATGATGGCACTGGGGTCGTTGGAGTGCTCCAGTCCTAAGGCATGACCCAACTCGTGCACGGCCACCAGAAACAGGTCGTTCCCTGCACGGAGACACATGCATACACATCAGCCCTGAGCCCTGGGAACAGTAGGCTGTTTGAAATCTTAGCGCATAACGATCCTGTGTATGTGGGTGCACCAGTGTGTGTGTGTGTGTGCATAATTGTAATCCACCTCTGATTCTGCTCCAGAATAGGAAACCCAGTGAAGCCACAGCTACTGATGGGAATCATTACTGTACAGAGAGCTGTCCCTAAACGCGCCTGCACATCAAACCGCCGTGAAGCGTCTTCGCTCTCGGAGTGCATGGACCCGCCAGCCCTTCCATCTCGGTAATGATCCTGCTAAGGCGGAGATTTTACACTGGGGTGAACTTCAAGCCCAAAGCAGCCCGGCTGGCCCGGATCCAGCCCCATGTCTCCAGCTAGCGCTCGGCGACACTAACCAAGGGCCACAGAGTGCAAGCCAGACCCAGGCCACATCAGCAGCTGCAGAGCCCCGCCCAGCCCCGCCCCCTCCTCTCCTCCCTCCCTTTCATCTCTCCATCTTTCCCTCTCTCTTTCAGATCCCTCTCTCGGTTCGCTCGCTCCTCTGCGTACAGCGCGGCCCTCTTTAGCGCCACCACCGCGCTTCACCTCCGCGCTTCACCACCGCGCTTCACCTCCGCGCTTCACCTCCGCGCTTCACCTCCGCGTCTCTCCTTCGAGCGCTCGCCCCTCGCGCCTCCTCTCTTCACGTTCCTCCGTCTCCTTTAGCGTTCTAGTCACCAGCTCTGACGTGGGAGGGCGGGGGAGGAAAGGTAGCCGGGCTCATTCCTGCAGCGCTCCTTTGATTGGATCAGACCGCCTGTGGCCCGGCAGACTTCTGGGAGGCCGGGCCAGTCATGCACCAAGCATCCCACACCAGCGTCTCCACACAGGCAGACGGGTCGGCTCGGAGAGCGGCGGCGTAGGCCTGCGTAGGGGATCAAGGCCGCACCCTTTTGGTCTGCTTCAGAGTGTTTGCACTAAGCTACCGAACGTAGCAGCGCTACATGCGAAAAGAAGGTGCTACGAAAATACACTCCGAAAAAATAAAACGGTAAACAAACCGCGTTAAGTCTTCAGAGCCCATGAAAACATCTCGGGCGAAATGACAATGGAAGAGGGTGTAAGTGAGCGAGAGTGAGACTATAATCGTATAAAGATCACTTGTAGCACAGGAGAAACTGGGGCATAGTGCTATGCAGATGAAGTGCTATGTTCTCGTGACAGAAGAGGATGGAGGGAGAAACATAGAGAAGGAGAAATTCATAAACACGGGGTCATCTGCCGTTTCACATCTCTCTCTCTCTCTCTCTCTCTCTCTCTCAGTCTCCCTCCTCTCTCAGTGATGAGAGGAGCGTGTAGTCTTCTCCTCAGGTGTCTGAGCTGAGGCCGGATGTCTGCTACCTGGGCCCGTGACCCAGAGCAGCCTCTGAAAGTGCAGCGCTGAAGTAGCCAGCAGCTACGCGGCTAATCCTCCCTCCACAAAGGATCAAACACCAGCGAGACCACAGGAACTGGACGCCTGCAGCACTGACCCGCAAGGCTCCCCGGTTCTGGCGGCGGGGGGGTTCTCAGGTGCGATGATACCTCCCTCGCCAAGCGAGCCCCCTCCTGTGAGCTCTGCAGTCCTCCCTCTGGCGTTCGGCTGCAACTTCCACTAACATGGGACCTTTTGCGCAGAGACGCCATGCAACACGGCTGCGGGTTCGACGGGAGCCATATGCTCCTCGTCATGGGAGTGGAGCAGCATGACCACAGCAGGCAGAGACACGCAGAGACACGCAGAGACACGCAGAGACGCTCCTCGAGACGCTCCTCGAGACGCAAATCCAGGAGAGTGTGAGGCCTGGCTGAGCAGCGGGGGACACGCCCCTCTGACCACGAGACGGGCTGGCCCACAAGACCTCGCTCGCTGTCTCCCAGCCATGCTGCATTCGGATCGAGCGGAAAAATGGAAAGCTTTAAGATCCAAGACACCAAAGAAGAAGAAAAGCTCTGAATGTGACTGTTATGACTTTCTGTGTCTGAAAACCTTGCATGACTGTGTTCTGCCTCGGTAAAATGCAGGATACTGCTTTACTTCCTGGTAGGGTTGTTAGAAATGTCCAACTCACTTAAAATGTACTGTTTTTCTTTGTCTCACTCTCTCTTCCTCACACACTCACTCTCTCTCTCTCACACACACACACACACACACACACACACACACGTCAGTGCGCTCTGGGGTGGAGCATACATCATAAATCTCCCATGGCTCCTCTCTGCACCGGAGACAAAGGCAGTGTGAGAAAAGACACGCGGGCTGGGGGAGGAGACAGTGGGTCCACATGTCCACAGTGGCCCTGGTGTCCTTAAACAAACTCCCCCCCGCCTCAGTCAGGGTGATGCCTCAGCCCCTGTAATGGATACCAGCCTCTCCACAGGGAGCCTCTATTGCAGCAGTAGCTCTTGGTGGCAGTACCGGCTCATGCCTGCAGGGCACTCAATAAATTAGCCGTCCTGAGGGGCAGTATTTCAAGCAAAACAGAACAATGCCGGTGGCCTTACAAGCTCTCCCTCCAGAGCCTTGATGCCAGTGGCCTTTCACAGTCTACCTTCCTCTTCTGTGGAGAACATGGTTTTATTTGTTCTCTACACCTCACTGGGGCAGAGAGCTGAGGGGGGGGGGTAGAGAGGGGTAATAGATGAGGGTAGAGAGGGGTAATAGATGAGGGTAGAGAGGGGTAAGAGGGGAGGGTAGAGAGGGGTGAGAGGGGAGGGTAGTAAGGGGTGAGAGGGGATGCTAGTAAGGGGTGAGAGGGGTGAGAGGGGAGGGTAGTAAGGGGTGAGAGGGGTGAGAGGGGAGGGTAGTAAGGGGTGAGAGGGGAGGGTAGTAAGGGGTGAGAGGGGAGGGTAGTAAGGGGTGAGAGGGGTGAGAGGGGAGAGTAGTAAGGGGTGAGAGGGGTGAGAGGGGGAGGGTAGTAAGGGGTGAGAGGGGAGAGTAGTAAGGGGTGAGAGGGGGAGGGTAGTAAGGGGTGAGAGGGGAGGGTAGTAAGGGGTGAGAGGGGTGAGAGGGGAGGGTAGTAAGGGGTGAGAGGGGTGAGAGGGGAGGGTAGTAAGGGGTGAGAGGGGAGGGTAGTAAGGGGTGAGAGGGGAGGGTAGTAAGGGGTGAGAGGGGTGAGAGGGGAGGGTAGTAAGGGGTGAGAGGGGAGGGTAGTAAGGGGTGAGAGGGGTGAGAGGGGAGGGTAGACAGGGAGCAGAAGCAGGTTAACAGCAGTGGAGTCTTGACCGTTAACACACTCTCACAGTGCCGTGAACTCCAACAGCTGTTCAGCTATAATATCCCATGCAACCAAATGAAAAGAATAACACCCTCCCTTACAATTCATTTAACACCCTCCAAGCCACCCACGTACACACACACACACACACACACACACACACACACACACACACACACACACACACACACACACACACACACACACACACACACACACACACACACACAACATCTTCATCATGATCAGACAAACATGCTCTCTCTCACACACACACAGAAACAGCAACCCTGGTCTAACCTGCCTTTGTGTGTTAGGACTAGACGTCTGCATACAGTGAGTCTGTGAGTAATTGTGTGTGAGTGTGAGTAATTGTGTGTGAGTGTGAGTAATTGTGTGTGAGTGTGTGTGAGTGTGTGTATATGCCTATTTGTTTTTTATGAGCAGTGGAATTAAATGCGCTCTCCATTCTCTTTGGAGTGTCCAGCGTCCCCACACATGTGGGCACACGACCTCACACACCATACAGCCTGCTGCTGGCGACCCTCTTAAGAATCGCATGAAGTATGAAAGGCCTGTGGAAAGAAATCTGTTATATGAAGCTGTACCTTGTAAAAAAAGACACTTCAGCTCCTCCACAAAACACATTATGAAACCTAGTGAAGTATTATTCTTTGTTTCAGCATGTACGGCCGTGAAAATATTGAAGCTAGCAGGATATCAGGGTGAGAAAGTTTGCTTTTTCCACAGTTAAGGCTGTCTCTGTAATTGAGTCTGGGGAAGACGGAGGGAGAGAGAGAAAGAGAGAGACATACGGAGAGGATGAGGGCTGAGTGCTCAGATTCCTGTCATTCTTTCATTACCCGTTGCTAATGCCAGGACAGATCAGGTTCTCACCTCTGTTTTCTGGGTGTGAAGAAATGGGCTATTGTGGAGAGACCAGCTGCCTCTCCACCTCTCCTTCCCTCCATATCCGTCTCTCTGTGTCGTTCCCTTTCTTCATGTCTCTCTCGCTCCAACTCCATGTCTCTTTGTCCCTCCCTTTCTATCAGTATTATCTAGCCTACACTCTTGACTTTGGCACTGGTTTTCAGGCAGAATGCACCTTAAAACCTTCAAATACATTCCTTTTCTATTTGCTCAGCACCTCAGTCGAGCCTTCAAATACCGAATCCTGCAAACACTCAAATTCTCCTGAGCCATCGAACCCAAAGCCCTCAAGCACCTGATCCCGCAAAAATACCCAAGCTCTCAAATACTCAAACCTGCAAACGTCCAAATCCCTCAAACATCCAAACACACAAGGCATCAAATACCCTACCCCCCTGAATACCCAAATTCTCAAAGACCCAAACCCTCAAATACTCAAGCCCTCATATATCAAAACCCACAAATATGTGAACGCTCAAATCCTCAAAGACCAGTCTTCAAACACTTGAACCCTCAAACACCCGAACCCTCAAACACCCAAGTCCTCCAGTACCCAAGCCCTCCAGTACCCAAGCCCTCCAGTACCCAAGTCCTCCAGTACCCAACCCCTCCAGTACCCAAGTCCTCCAGTACCCAAGCCCTCCAGTACCCAAGTCCTCCAGTACCCAAGCCCTCCAGTACCCAAGTCCTCCAGTACCCAAGCCCTCCAGTACCCAAGTCCTCCAGTACCCAAGCCCTCCAGTACCCAAGCCCTTCAGTACCCAACCCCTCCAGTACCCAAGTCCTCCAGTACCCAAGCCCTCCAGTACCCAAGTCCTCCAGTACCCAAGCCCTCCAGTACCCAAGTCCTCCAGTACCCAAGCCCTCCAGTACCCAAGTCCTCCAGTACCCAAGCCCTCCAGTACCCAAGCCCTTCAGTACCCAACCCCTCCAGTACCCAAGTCCTCCAGTACCCAAGCCCTCCAGTACCCAAGTCCTCCAGTACCCAAGCCCTCCAGTACCCAAGTCCTCCAGTACCCAAGCCCTCCAGTACCCAAGCCCTCCAGTACCCAACCCCTCCAGTACCCAAGCCCTCCAGTACCCAAGCCCTCCAGTACCCAAGTCCTCCAGTACCCAAGTCCTCCAGTACCCAAGCCCTCCAGTACCCAAGCCCTTCAGTACCCAAGTCCTCATCAGATAGTTCCCTCCCTCCACACACTGTCCATCTCCTGCTATCTTCTGCTGTCTGCCCGTTTTTACAAGCCGAGATCCTCTCAAGCATTGGGAGATGAATGCCAGCGTTTGACTGTACACCCGGGTCAAGCCGGCCGGGCCTATGCGCTCCAGTGCGCCTGGCGTGGGCCGCAGGCGTGGGCGGAAGAAGCCGCCACTGCCTGCATCTCGCACCGGTGCCAGACCCAGCAGGCGAGCGTCTATTTCGGGGTCGGGCCTGGCGGGTGGCACAGGGACACTCTTCACTCTTTCCTTATGCGGTAAAGGGGAGAGAACACATACACCACGGCCCACTGTCTCCCAGTGCCCTGCTCCACACTGACACAGCATTCACACCCCTCACACACGATGACACGTAAACACACCTGCCTGTGCTTATGCACACACACACACAGTCCCAATATTTACAAACCTATTCTAAGAAACAAGGGAAAAGAGCAGAAAAAACAGTCTAACATTGAGCGCACAGCAGAAGACCCGCAGCAGTTAGAGTGGTGTCTTAACGCTGACGAATCTTCGCTTTGGACCAGTATTTCTCTATTAGCATGACACAGACTTGTGCAGAGAGGCGACACACTTATCAAACTCATGAAATATAACATTACACAATGTAACACCTCCACACAACTGTGTGCTGTGAATTATGGCTTCCTGCATTTACCAAAACACGTTTGCTGCCTGCTGTCAACACAGCTCTGTCCCCCCCTTCCTATTGACTTCATCACAGGGTTTTAATAGAAACCAGCTCCAGGCTCTCTCTCTCTCCCTCTCTCTCTCCCTCTCTCTCTCTCTCTCTCTCTCTCCTCTCTCTCTCTCTCCTCTCTCTCTCTCTCTCTCTCTCTCTCTCTCTCTCTCGTGCAGACAGCGTGCTGATAGCTATCGGGCCCATGCAGCCGGTGAAGAAATAAGAATTTTTGCTCTTGCAGTTATAGGAGAACTGTGTCTTATCGGGCACACACATCCCGACAATCACCCTCCTAGGAGGGGAACGAGTTCGCACCACAAGGACACCATATGCTGCTCCCGGCCGCGGGCCCCGGTCCACACAAACCGCCCGTGTCCAGAGGAGCAGGCCCGAGTGAGCGGCACCCTGGCCCGGGTCAAGAGAGAGGCCCGAGGGCTCGACTCGCCAGCGCCAGGGAGGGAGACCAGGCTTTGCAAAAAATGCCATGTGTTGCTGTTACACTAGGCTGCCAAGTGGTACCATTTACTTACACTGATCTCAGATCAGGCTTCGATAAAGTGCGGGGCACCAGCAATGTGGACCCGTTCTCTACATTTTCTTTTGCTCATGTATTGTTTTCCTAACCTCCGTGTCCTTTTACTGGGAGGAGACAAAACGTCACCGCGGCCGCCATGTTTGCTGCAGGAACGCAAACACGTGAACGCAAACACGTGAACGCAAACACGTGAGCGCAAACACGTGAACGCAAACACGTGAACGCAAATACGTGAGCGCAAACACGTGAGCGCAAACACGTGAGCCTCTATTTTTTGCCTCCACCCTGTGAGTGACGCTATCACCAACATCTTTTAGAGCTATGAAAATCTGCTGAAATCATGACCTTATATGTCAGTCTAGGGCCATTTCCAGTGCTAACAGAGCCATTCTGTCTTATCTGCGTTTGGGGTGTAATCCACTGCTGTGGTGCCACGCTGCCGGCCTCTCTGCACAACCAGAACTGCAGGCCTGAGTTACACGTCTGCTACATGGCAGGCCTGTCTGAGGAATTCTCCCTCTCTCTCCCCATCCCTCTCTCTGTCTCTCTCTCTCTCTCTCTCTCCTCTCTCTCTCTCTCTCTCTCTCTCTCATTAAGTTCATTCACTACAGGCGTTTTGAAAGCTAGGCCCCAGCCTGGGTTAGGCAGATTCGAGAATGAGCCCAGGGGAAACTATCATGTCAAATATTTCCACTGCAGAAGACACTGTTCTTATTTCTACTGCCTGAAAAGAGGCAATAATTACAGCTCATTTTGAACCAATCTCTGAATACTTACAGCTATGCTAGACCAGTCCTGGGTAGTGCTTCCTTTAAGCCATCTCTCTCTCTCTCTCTCCCTCTCTCTCTCTCTCCGTCTCTCTGTTTCTCTCTCTCTGTCTCTCTGTTTCTCTCTCTCTCTGTTTCTCTGTCTCTCTCTCTCTCTCTTTCACTCTCTCTCTCTGTTTCTCTCTCTCTTTTTTCTCTCTCTCTCTCTCTCTCTCTCTCTCTCTCTCTCTGTTTCTCTCCCTCTCTCTGATTCCAGTTTCAGGGGGAAGCTTGATCTCTCTACTGTGGTCCTTTGCCCAAACTCACACACACACACACACACACACACACACACACACACACACACACACACACACACACACACACACCACACACACACACACACACACTCCTAAGGGAGGTTTAGACAGAGCAGAAATCATAGTGCAGGCACCAGGGAAAAGGACACGGGTGTGAACGAGAGCAAGAGACAGGAACAAAGAGGCCGTTTGTGTGAGATGTGTGTCATGTTCTCACAGCCCGGACCAAATATCTTGTTAACTGCGACCCACTCCTCCTGATCCTCACAAGACCCGTTTTGTGATTGAAGCGTGATTATTCGGACCCGATCCCAGCACCTCCCACCACTGCTCCACTGCATGTTTACAGAGTGAAGCGGTTAGTAGTTTTTTCTTCCTGGTGCATTCACGTGCACACCTCCGTGGGTCCGGACGGACGGCAGAGGGCAAGTGGCAGTTTGGCTGTGGAGGACCTCAGAGAAGAGGGAGACGGCCAATCAGAAAGCAGGGCGGAGGGTGAAATGGAAGGAGTAGTCGTGGGTGGAGCGGGGTGAGGTGGGGATGAGGGGCGCTGCTGACGGCTGTCTCGGGGGGGTTGGGAGGGGGGGGGGGTCGAGGGAGGGGGGACTAACGTGGGGAGGAGTGGAAGAGGAGGTCATAAAACCACACCCATAACATGCTCAGAACACCACCCCCTGCTGCTTCCCTAGCAACAGAAGAGTGTGATAGGGTGTGTGTGTGTGTGTGTGTGTGTGTGTGTGTGTTCACACGGGTGTCTGTAAAAGAAGAACATAGTACAAAGACGGTAAGCGATCTGATGTAACAGAGAATGAGTGGGTAGGTGAGAGGGAGAGAAAGAGAGAAAGAGAGAGAGAGAGAGGAGAGAGAGAGAGAGAGAGAGAGAGTGAGAGAGAGAGAGAGAGAGAGAGAGTGAATAGAGGTAGAGCAGAGAGAGGTAG
Organism: Brachyhypopomus gauderio; assembly: GCF_052324685.1. Classification (NCBI taxonomy): domain Eukaryota; kingdom Metazoa; phylum Chordata; class Actinopteri; order Gymnotiformes; family Hypopomidae; genus Brachyhypopomus; species Brachyhypopomus gauderio. The sequence goes on along the minus strand of NW_027506974.1, from coordinate 1,145 downwards.
AGCAGAGAGAGAGAAAAACAGTAGAGATAGAGAGAGCAGAGAGAGAGAGATAAAGCAGTTAGTAAGAGGAAAAGCAGACATAGAAAGAGCAAAGATAGAGAGGGAGAGCAGAGAGAGAGACTGATGAAGAGACAGAGAGACCACCAGCTGTTTTCTCTTTTCCGCCTCCTGCCTGCATGCGGTGGTGCGAGGGGTTCTGTGAGTCCTGCGTACGGGAGGTCCAGGCAGGAGGTGCAAGCGAGGAGCCGTAGTGGCTCCACTAATGCACAGAACCAAAGAGCAGGACGGGTCCAGCTGGAGAGTGAAGGAGAGGTGGTCCACACAAGAGAGGAGGACAAAGGAGAAGAGTGAAGCTCTCGCAGATGTTGGGAACGTGAGGAGAGGGCTGATGGTTGCTGGGGTAAATGAGAAACGGGTCTGATCTACAGCGCTGCACTCATGGGTCTGATCTGTAGTGCTGCACTGATGGGTCTGATCTGTAGTGCTGCACTCATGGGTCTGATCTGTAGCGCTGCACTCATGGGTCTGATCTGCAGTGCAGCACTGATGGGTCTGATCTGTAGCGCTGCACTGATGGGTCTGATCTACAGTGCTGCAACTGATGGGTCTGATCTGTAGCGCTGCACTGATGGGTCTGATCTGTAGCGCTGCACTGATGGGTCTGATCTGTAGCGCTGCACTGATGGGTCTGATCTACAGTGCTGCACTGATGGGTCTGATCTGTAGCGCTGCACTGATGGGTCTGATCTGTAGCGCTGCACTGATGGGTCTGATCTGCTTTACAATACCACACAGAGCACAACGAGGGCAACTAAGGTTGATGATGCGGGTGTCATCCTGATGTCTGATACAGTCAATCATGCATAAAGGACAAATTCTAGTCACACTGCTCATTCTCCGAGTCTTTCTTTGAGACTCTCTCTTCTGCACACACACACACACACACACACACACACACACACACACACACACACACACACACACACACACACACACACACACACTAGTTCTGGGCAGCAATTGCTTGTTACTTGTGGAGTGTGTGCTTGGAGCTCTGTGTGTGTTTGTGGAGCTGAACGCCACGCTGAAACAGAGTCCATCAGGTCTTCCAGATTCCGTTCTCCGGTCCCCTGCCGGTTGTCCTT